>NC_090225.1:38106962-38374951 GCF_024489055.1 Chanodichthys erythropterus
TGCCTCATGACCTTCCAAACCACTTTAGAGATGACAATGCAATGTCCTGGTTGAGTGTGGACCTCTGGTTCATAATGTTGTTCAAATTATTGCCCGTTCAAAATATAGATTTTAATGTCACACCATATGATGCCCATTTTACGGACAAAATGTATTTGGCCAGAACTTTCTTAAAAATCATGCACAGACATCAACGCTTTCTGTGTTCATTAAAAATGCCTAATTCTGTTATTTAAACTGTAAATCTATCAATTGTTTATACTTTGCTGAGATATATTGTCATATTAGTAAAGTCACACATAGCCCGGACAGTCACACCATATGACAATTTTGATGTTTAGATCAAAATTCGAAGTATTGGTCTTCATACACCAACTAAAGCTATGGTACGCTGTAGTAATATCTTGTTAGAGGAACAACATAAGGATATACATTTTTTTAAAAATACCCATTTTCTTTAGTAAATGACATTATGGACAGGTAGAACTGTACGTCATGTCATCCACCCACTTGTATTGTTCACTTGAAAGAGTGAATGAAAACTAGTGAGTGAATTCGGACAGCTGTTGTGTGTACATCGATGTAGATTAACTACTTTCTCCACATAGATCATTGAACAGAGTGAGCGTGTTTACGTTTTTATGGACCTATTTCATATACTCTAGTGCTCTAAACATGAACCAGCAGTGTGTATGCGCACATATTTCATTACGTCTTCTTCAAATGAAATGAAATGTAACGTTACACAAAGGACACCGAACTGTACGTCTGATCATACGGTGGCGCATTGCTGCCACATATTATTTTTTCCACTCAATTGTCGTTCAAACGACATCTTTTCTAGTTCAAACGACATATGTCATTCAAACGACATCTTTTCTCGTTCAAACGACATATTATTTCGTTCAAACGACATCTTTTCTCGTTCAAACTACATCTTTTCTCGTTAAAACAACATTTTGTACGTGACGTGTACGAGAAATACCTTTATCTGATCTATAATAGAGAATATAGACTAGATCAGTGCCTTTATCACTCTTCCGCACTCGAAAAGCAGAAGCAAATATAGTGTAAAATACCTTTCGATGCCTGGATCGATGGCAGTGCAAAGTAATGAACACAATATTGTTTTATTGGCCTATATGCAGTTTCTAATAGCCTAATAAAGTACAATTTTATCATTTAGCATTCCTTATTTTCTGGAAAATATAGGTTTATTGGCCTCAATGAGTCTGAGACTCCTAAGGCTGCATTCACACGGGGCGCCGGCGTTAACGCTTCTCGTTTACTTTGAATGGGTGACGTCATGCGTTGCCGAACTGAATTGTGGGTTCCGTCGCATCGCTTCACTCGCGTTGCAAGCGGCAGAAGTTGAAGATTTCTCAACTTTTCAAGCGCCAACGCAGGCGTCATCCAATCAGATCGCCCTATGCAAATACCCTAGAGCAGTCGCAGCCAACTGCGTTCGTGCAACACCGGAAAGTAATGTGATTGGCTGTAATCACTATAACGGTTGTGTCAGCACAAGCTTCAGACACGCCCTCCGCCAAGCGTTGACGCTGACGCCCCGTGTGAATGCAGCGTTTAGACAGTTTAAATGTTCTTTCAAGTTTCTCCCTCGTTTTGGCATTTTGTTGTTATAGAGGGTTAGATTTCTAAAATGCTTAAGGTGCCCTCAACTCTTCTTTTCTATCTCCATGGTCATATTTTAATATTCATGTGTCTGTAGTGAGTGTGTTGCAGGTCTGTTTTTTATTGGTTGTTGTTTCCCCACAGCATCATTTTGTGGGGCTTTGTAAACCTGTATTAACTCTAGTGTAGAAAAATTCCACACTATTCACTCATGGCAGTAAAACCGGGCATTCTAGTCAATCTACTGCAGTATTTCCTCTCTCAATCAGTAGAAAATGTGGTTAACGCCCGGTCATGCATAGGGGGAAAAATACCGTCATATACCGTGAAACCAATATAATTTTGAAAAATACTGTGATATACATTTTTGGTCATATCGCCCAGCACTAACGGAAAGTATTCAGACCCCCTTAAATTTTTCACTCTTTGTTATATTGCAGCCATTTGCTAAAATATATATATTTTTTTCTCATCAATGTACACACAGCACCCCATATTGACAGAAAAACACAGAATTGTTGACATTTTTGCAGATTTATTAAAAAAAGAAAAACTGAAATCACATGGTCCTAAGTATTCAGACCCTTTGCTCTGTATTTAGTAGAAGCACCCTTTTGATCTAATACAGTCATGAGTCTTTTTGGGAAAGATGCAACAAGTTTTTCACACCTGGATTTGGGGATCCTCTGCCTTTCCTCCTTGCAGATCCTCTCCAGTTCTGTCAGGTTGGATGGTAAACGTTGGTGGAGAGCCATTTTTAGTTATCTCCAGAGATGTTCAATTGGGTTTAAGTCAGGGCTCTGGCTGGGCCATTCAAAAACGTTATTTTAGCTGTGTGCTTAGGGTCATTGTCTTGTTGGAAGGTAAACCTTCGGCCCAGTCTGAGGTCCTGAGCACTCTGGAGAAGGTTTTCGTCCAGGATATTCCTGTACTTCGCCGCATTCATCTTTCCCTCGATTGCAACCTGTCGTCCTGTCCCTGCAGCTGAAAAACACCACCATGCTTCACTGTTGGGACTGTATTGGACAGATGATGAGCAGTGCCTGTTTTTTTTCCACACATACCGCTTAGAATTAAGGCCAAAACGTTCTATCTTGGTCTCATCAGACCAGAGAATCTTATTTCTCACCATCTTGGCGTCATTCAGGCGGGCTTTTGTCGGGCCACTTTGCCATAATGCCCTCACTTGTGGAGGGCTGCAGTGATGGTTGACTTTCTACAGCTTTCTCCCATCTCCTGACTACATCTCTGTAGCTCAGCCACCGTGACCTTTGGGTTGTTCTTTACCTCTCTCACCAAGGCTATTCTCCCCCGATAGCTCAGTTTGGCCAGACGGCCAGCTCTAGGAAGGGTTCTGTTCGTCCCAAACATCTTCCATTTTAAGGATTATGGAGGCCACTGTGCTCTTAGGAACCTTAAGTGCAGCAGAATGTAATACAAGTAATGTAATTATATGATGTTGCACTATTTCTGTATAAGTAATAAATAGCTAGTAAGATAATATAACGGTAACTAACGTTACAGTATGCAAGTAATTATTCTATCGATATGTAATGCTAAATAAAGTTTGCTAGTACATTATTTTAGCAACATGACAAGCCAGTAAATTAGCAGGTTTCAATAGTTGCTTTGCACAGTGCGTGACATTTTATCTGTATGTTATGCGGCTAGAGTTTTGACACTGAGTCAATGGGCTCCGAGGAATTCACACCCACAGCGACTTCGAGGAGTCACCGGGCGGGGAGAAGAGGAAGCATCAGGCAGGGGACGGGCAGGCCTGTTTTGAAATGATCTTAGTTGTGTAGTTAAAAAATGAAACGAATCAAGCAGGGATACTTACTTGTCAAGCAGAAATGTGGCTAACTTTGCATCGGTTTTTAATCCTTCCAGGACACGTAGCTCCCTCCACCTCGGAAAAGCCGCTCCGATATTTACCCTTGTTTTATTTCGGGCTCTATCTAATTTTTTTTATCATCATCTGTCTTTTTCCGTTTACCCAGTTTTATTTTATGAGCAGGTGCCACTCGAGGAATCGGCAGTTTGGATTGTTTGTCCAGCATAAGCAAAACTGCAGCACACCTGTAATCTTGAATTTGATGCCTGTACGTGTTGGCGCTGTGCATGAGAGGAGTGTGATCAGCGCGTACACGAGCTTGATTGACACTAAGACACTCCTCCTGGCTCTGTTTGGTTGTTTCTTACCAGGAGCGGTGTATTTCTGCAAATGGCAATAGGACCAATGGGAGGAGCCAGAGGAGCTTTTTTTTTTTTTTTTTTTTTTTACGATTATCGGTCTCATATTCTACTGTCAGGACATAATGACAGGTTTAACCAGTGCACAAGGAAGTCGACCGGAAGTTGAAGTCGGCCGCGTGTCACCATCTTGTAGCAGAACTTCACTTGTGCTAGCATCCCATTGACTCCCATTCATTTTGGCATCACTTTGACAGCGAATAACTTTACATCTGAGGCGTTTAAAGACTCCATTTGTCCATTATTTATTTCTAAAGATACACGACAATGTATAAAGGGCTCCATTACTTTCTATGTTACCGTACAGACAGGAGGAGAAGCTCGCTGGCAATAGTATGCATTAACTTAATATGGCGTACTGGCGTTACATTTTAAAATACTATGCAAAATAATTAATCAGAATACTTACTCCTGCTCACTCACGCCAAAGAACTCCCCGCTCAAGCTCGCCGTCTCTGCAAGATTAACGATGGCAGTTTGCACGCACAGCTACTAGAAGATTTACATCTGTCAGACAGGTTGCTGACGTCATCAAGCTTAGTTTGAGTCTGCGCGTCAGAAACGGAAGTGCTAAAAATCGCTAAAAATGGGCTTCACTTGTCTCAATTGAGTTCCAATGGGGTCGCTGTGTCCATTTCTTTTACTGTCTATGGGTTTAACAAATATGTAAAAAATACATTTTTGCAAAAGTTACCTACTGCGGCTTTAAATGATTTTAGCAAATGGCTGCAATATAACAGAGTGAAAAATGTAAGGGGGTCTGAATACTTTCCATACCCACTGTATGTATGTATGTATGTATGTATATACAGCTATGGAAAAAATTTAGATTGATTTCTGAACTTGGAGTGGTCTCTTAATTTTTTCCATAGCTGTATGTATGTATATGTGTGTACCATATTAGTAAGTACTGTGGTACCACAGTGTAAATCTGTGTATCATTGTATCTAACACATCACTGTACCATTTGTAAGAGTTATGTTCTCCATTGTAGCTGATTGGATTATTGCTGACATGTTAGCCATTCGACAAAATGCACTTGGACACGTAAGATATGTCCTGAAAGATGGTCTGAAGTGGCTTCCTTTGTATGGATGGTATTTCTCCCAGGTAGTGTAAGCATCTATTTTAAGGAAATAGTCCCTTTATTCATAAGCCAACCACAAATGTTTGTGTAAATATTGCAAAAATCCATTCTTATATAAATTATGATTGAATTGAATGGTCTTATAAACAGTTTACTCAGAAGTTCATTCTGCTTGTGTTTTATAAATAAGACAGTGTATATTTCTGGCTATATCATTTTGATGTCATTCACAGCATGGAGGTGTGTATGTGAAGAGAAGTGCCAATTTTGATGAGAAAGCCATGAAAAAGAAACTATCATCTCAGACCAAACTGGGCACACCTGTGAGTATATCCATAGCACTCACTGAATGAAAATCCAGAAACACTCTTTTGCTTGGTCTAAAAAATAAATAAATAAACATGCAGGAGGAAAAATTTAAAAGGCTATGTTGTTATTTAGGGATGTTTTTAGGCATAACACAGAGCAGTTTTAATGAGTTCCATGCAGCTTGCCATGTATAGAATTCATTTGAAATGCTTTTACATGCCTGTCTCCATTATATTAAGTTATTTAATGGTTTATTCAGAATTTCAGGAATTCAGTGTCTTGGCATATTGTTGACCAAGTTTGGTGAGAATTGCATGTAAACAATTGGAGTATTTAAAAATTCAGTCTGCAATATTCAAAACATCCAAAATGGTGAAATCCTGTTGGGCAGAGCTGTAATTAAGAGCTTAATTACAGAGCTGTAACTGTAATTAAGGCTATGTTCAGACTGTCACTCCAAATCCATTTTTTGTGCAAATCCAATTGAAATCTGATCAGCTTTAGCAAGTGTGAACGGCAAAAAATGACATGATGCAATTTTTTTTTTTTACAAATCCGTTTCAAGGTACATTCATTTGTGGTTTGAAATCCTATTCAAATCCTTTTAGCAGAGACAACAACACAGAATAATGCCACACATACCAGCCTCCAACGTTTCGAAATGGATACACAAATAATCGGATTTGCACTGACCGTATGAATGTAGTCTTAGAAAGCTGTCCGGCTTAGGGATGTTAATTTTGGTCATTTTAATTTTACTTGCGCAAACAGCAGAACAACAGGACATGAGGATTCACACATTGTAAGTTTATCACACACCTGCAGGGTGGAAGTTAAAGGATTAGCGTGCTTTGCTGTGTGACATGGAGGCACTCATGTGATCACTTAAAATACCTCCTAAGCAACTTAAAATACGTTATACAGATAAGAGTAATGCATTATAAAACTGTAAATATCTACAATTTGTGTATACTCACAATAATAAAATGTTGTGCTTCCATAAAATAAAGCAATCAAGATGTGCTTTCTTCCATCTCCATGTGAACTTCTAATCTTAAACGAACCAATTCAAATCGAAAACAGATTGTCCCTGATTATGTAATCCGTATGAAAGTTGCATTTCTGTTGTATTTCTCTCCAAAGGAGTGTCCACTGTCCTGCGGAGATGAGAGCTTCGTCAACTTCGCAGCCGACATGGACTCAGAAATCACTAGTATATTTAATTAAGACATTTGTTTTGCGGCAAGCTTTATGCTTGAGTTTGAGCGTGAATAGTACGTCCATATTAAATGCTCATTTATGGTTTAGTATTTAATTTAGCCTAATGTTGTGCATTTAGTCCATTAATGACTGAAAGTTAGTCTTAAACTCATCCTTAGATTTAAACCCTTGTAGCTAAATCGTACAGGTATTTAATTTATGGGTGAAATATAGGAATATAATAAATCATAAAGCCAGGAGGGGATTATGCACATATACTGCATTAACTACAACGAATTATAATTAATTATAATTACATATATGGTCAGTTTGACCAGCAAACTGTTGGTCTCTTTATAGGCTATTATAAAAGGAAATGTTATTCTCTGGCCACAAAAATAAATATAAATTTATTTTATATTTATATTATATTATATCGATTTGGCAATTGGTCCTTCTTCAGGAGGATGTTCTTCGGCGGGTTTTCCAAACGAGGTTTAAACTGAAGAGTAATATAACCAGAAAATAAAGAAGAGAGGTGATGGAGAATGTTAAAGGTGTGACAACAGAAAACTTGTGCAACGAACAACTTGTGCCACTACAGTAATTTCTAAACTTCTACACTAGGAATACATAAATGCAACTTGAACTACAACGGCGGATACATTAATATTTGCGGGTACAATCATATTTGTGTATACAATCTTCATGCGTGTCTGTATGTGTGGGTGTGTGCATGCATTTTCGCTTTTATTGCCGTTTGGTATGCTGCGCCTGGCTCATAGTAATTTGATCTGAGGTGGCCGCAGCCCCTTTGAAGTCATGAGGGAAATGTTCAGGAATCTTTCGAAATAGAGATAAAAAGGGTCTCATGATCCATTAGTGTCCGCCAGGCCGGAGCCAATGTGAGATTTACAAACCAAAGTTCACTGAATTGAGGCTTAAACAGTTTATGGGGGGATCTGCTCATTTTCGAAACTGTGCAGACCCTACACTCTGGGGGGTATCTATTTTGCACAACCTTACATGTTTTAGAGTTTAACCACTTCACTGCTGTCTGTTTTTCTTCCTGTATTGTGAGTTATTGAAAAGTTATTTTGGTTTTTACAAATTTGTAAAAATGTGCTCCTTTACAGTCACACCAGTTCATGTGTATATATAAATTCAGTTCAGTTCAATGTTGATTCAGTTCCGTTGTAAAGATCAATTATTAAATTATTAGTTCATTTCATCTTTAACGCAGTTCTGCAAAATAAAATAAAAAATGTCATTATCCAGCTCAGTTCAGTTCTCATACAACTGCATCATTACAGTCAGATCAAGTGTTCCCCTACTAAGTAAGCCAGAGGCAACAGTAGCAAAGAAACCAAACTCCATCAGGTGACAGAATGGTGAAAGAACCCTTGGGAGAAACCATGCTCAGTCAGGGGGCTAGTTCTCCTCTGGCCAACAAAACGTGTGATTATGATTTAGGCTGTATCACGTCACAATTCAGATCAGGATCGGTAGCATACAAATATTCATCCAGTTCCTATTGCTTGAAGATAGGATTCATCACACCAGTATGGAGACGAAGCTGGTCATAGGTCTGTGCAGATGACCTGTCTGGTTCTTGTGATTCTTGAGGATCTGTGCCAATGGCTGTCATGTCGACGAGGCCTTCACAGGGAATTGTCTAGTAGATGCAGTCTGCTGACATTCAGGGCTGCGTTGTGGTCATGTCTAGCTGCAGGTCCACCACCTGATCTATATTTGGACTGGTTTTGGCTGACTGCTGTAACCTCTAGATATGTATGAGACACAGACTAATTAATGTTAATGTAGATGCCATTCTTCTTACAATGTAACAAGTACATTGGGTATTGTAGGAAGTGTTCCAGTTCCAGTTGACGTAATTTATGCAGCCAAACAATCATTTAACTGATTTGAATAATAGAAATTGATAATGTGTTGTGTATGCCAAGTTAAAAGGAAAAAAAAAAAAAAAAAAAAAAACAAAGCTTCTCAGTATTTTACATTGATATTAGATACCACTTCTTTTCTTAGCCTTCTATTAACACCTTTCCAACTCCACCACGTTTTAAGAATGATCTGAAAGGTCCCCAAACTCCATCAAAACTGTATTTATTCCTTAAAATATAAGTTATCTTTTCCATTGACATATTTGTTACAATTTCTTTTAGCCAACGTCCTATATTTGGAGCACAAATACTTTTCCAATTTAAAGAAATGACGTTTTGCTTGAAGAATACATATATTTATAAATATAAAATCTTTCTTTTCTAACTTGACCTCTTTAGGATATAAATGAAATAAAAAAGTACAGGTGACAGTGGGATGTTAACATCTAGGATCTTCTCTATCATTTCTTTCACACCTTTCCAAAAACTCATAACTTCTTCGCACTTCCATATGCAATGATATTATGTACCATTAAACTTGCTACATCTTAAGCAAGACCACTGGAGTTATATAAATCCGCATCAACCACTTATATTGTAGCAGTTTCAGATGTGTTCATTGTCTGTGATTGAGCTTTTTTACATGCTTCCATCCAGTCCTCCATCTGAATATCATCATTGATTTCAATCTATAAACTGGAAGCCTGGAGATTGGATGAGTCCTTTGATCCTGACACCAGCATATTGTATAATAATGAAATTAAACCTTGACTAGAACAATTTCTTGTAATTTCTTTTTCTAGAATAGACGATGTTGAAATATCCAGAGTTATTTTGTGATTTGAGTATGAAATTTCGTATTTGTAAATAAAGAAATGTTTTGTAGGAATATTGTATGTATTGACTATTTCCTCAAATGTCATAAGAGTATTGTTAACATAGATCTGCTATCTTTCGGATGCCCTTGTTGGCCCAAATCTTGAAACCTGCGTCCAACCTGCCTGGTTTAAACGTTCTATTGCCCCAAATGGGACTAAAACAAGATAAAGGGTAGGTGAGACCTAAATATTTGTTCACGTCATACCGTACAGCAATCATATTTATAATTATAGGGTTGGAAACATTTTAAGATCTTTTAAATTCTTATAAATTTAAAGGTAGGTCCAATTTGATAGAAGATTCTATATCCACCCAAGGTGGGTAGTTCTGAGATAAATAAAACATAATTGTTCTAAGTTGGACTGCACAATAATACCAATGAAGGTTAGGACACTGTAGACCTCCTCTCTCATATGGCAAATACAAAAATGTCAGTCGGAGTCTGGAACTTCTGTTATTCCAAATGAATTTAGTGAATATCTATTTAAGTCTTTGAAAAAGAGATTTAGGAGGAGGTAGGGGAATGTTCTGAAATAAATATAAAAATTTTGGTAAAACATTCATTTTTAAGATATTTATTCGGCCAATTAAAGATATGGGTAAGGACATCAATCTTGTCTCAAACTGCCGGCCCGCGGGCCATTTACGGCCCGAGCTCCCCCTCTACTCGGCCCGCAACTGATCTCAAAAATAAAACATAATCCGGCCCGCTAAATTATTATTCATATTATTATAATTTATATTAAAATATAATTTATTATCATTCACATATCGCGTCACATAAGCGGCCGAGCCGCATTCTCCTTCTTTCCAATACGCTTTTGCTCCAGTGGCGTCTGTCGTTGCTATGCAACCATGAGCCGCGCTCTCAACCGTGTCGCTTCTATTATGAGCGTGCTTGCCCAAATTACAGTAAAAGCACTCGACTTTAAGTCACGAGCGTTGATTTAAACCACCGAAACGCGTCCGATGCAGCCATTAAACGTTACCGATGCTCAAACGGCATCTTGGACAAATACGCTGCCAGGTGTCTGTCAAGTAACAAGTGTACAAATGTATTCAGGGATTGTATTTGTTCAGTACAGTGTTGGTCAGTGCAAAACACTTCCACTAAATATTAAACTAATTATGTATGAAACAATGAGAGATTTTTATTTTTTGGCAAAATAAAGTTGATATATCTCCAGTTTTTTTTTGTTTATTTCTGACCCCTCCACACCACAAGTGTTGATGGTTTTGTTCCTAAATTACTATTTTTTTTTTTTTTTTTTTTTTTTCTCCATGCACCTTGTTGTATGTGAGAAGTTGCACCAGACTATTGCAATTAATAGTATATTAGGCCTAGTAGTATTATATTAGTAATAGTATTATATAATTATATTACACTCTAACAATGAGAGAGACACTGCTGTTTACATTAAGTATGGTAAATATAATATTTAGAGTATAGGTATAAAGATATTTTAGTAGGCAAATTTGATGTAAATGAGAAAATGCAAAGGAAAGTAAATTTTCTGAAATGTTGTGCTTTCTTGCGCTTGAATGTTATGGCCCTCCTATGAGGTGTCAATCACAGAAACGGCCCCCCGGCAATTTGAGTTTGAGACCCCTGCTATAGAGCTATTAACACTTTCAACAGGCGGATTATAATTTACTTGTACAATACTTTCTAATTTTGGTACAATTTTTATTCAGGTATGTAAAACAATCAACGATACTGAAGGTTGCAGCACAGCTACTAGGTTGCTGTCTGTCAATCTCATTTAGATACAGAATAGAACTTTTAGAATTATTAATTTTTGTATCCAGAAATTTCTCCAAATACACTAAGGTCCAATAAAGCAGGTATTGATGTATCAAGATGTTTTAGAAAAAGAATTACAACATTAGCGAATAATGCAATTTTATGTTCTGTCTGTCTAATCTTAATGCCTGTTAATTCCACATGTCTTTTTTTACTGCTATTGCAAAAGGCTCGATGGAGATGGCAAAGAGCAGAGGAGAAAGGGGTGAACCTTGTCTGCACCCTCTTGAGATACTAAATGGTTTTGAAACTATATTATTTGTCAACACTTCTGCTGTAGAGCTATTATAGGATTCTTTATGAATTTTGTATTTTTGTATAAGGATACTGCTGCATGGTCAGAGATGACTATGCTGTGAGATATACAGTCTGTTATTGTAAGCAATTGTGCAGATATTAGAAAATAATTGATATACGCAAATATGTTTGTTGCATACCAGAATAACATGAATATGATCTTGCTGTTGGATTAAGAGCTCTCCAAGCATCTGATTTAAATTTAGGTCTTTCATAAATTCCTGTATCAATTTCCTAGTTTTAATATGCATTTTATCAATCTCTGTGGAACAATCTTTAGTAGGATCTAGTACACAGTTCATATCCCCTGCGATAAGATAGTATCCAGGCAAACTAGCAGTTAGCAAAAACAAATCATTAATACATTTATTGTCATTATTTGGACCATATACATTAAATTGATCTTTTCTGAAAAGATGGTACATTGTAGCATAAGATATCTTCCTAATGGATCTTTAGTTACCTTCTGAACCTGTATTTCTGAACCTCCGCTCCCGAAATGCATTCCTCGGCCTCTTTCACTCGCTCCTTCACCTCTTTGATCACTGACATAACACCGTAGATTTTACTCGTAACTCGTTTGTCCATTTCTTGGCTTGTAAAGCATCTGCATTGCTGTGGTTCAACACTTTTGTAGCTTCACTGTCACGAACAGTGTCATCTTCCTCCATCTCTCTTAGCTCGTCTGCATGATCAGAATCTTGTGACATCTCTTGCGCTTCGTTATTCACTTTTTCTTGTTCTCTTTTTTTTTTTTTTTTCGGTAATTACCAAAAGATGTGATAAAGTTTTAAGTGATTTTGAAGGATTATTATTTAACAATGTAGGTGGGTCGTTAACATGTTTTCTCAGTACTGCTCCATAACCGGATGTCCTTTTTTCATAATTTAGTAGGAAATTACTAGTCACCCAATTTATCAATTATGCATTCCGTTAATTTTGTTTTGTCAGGGCGCAAAGAAATATAGAGCGTAACAGTGAAAACTAGATAAAAGATTATCTATGTGTATATTAATATCACCAGCAATTAAGACTTTGTCTGCAGCTAGTACTAATTCCAATTGAAAATCAGAAAATTCTTTAATGTCTTTAATTCTTTAAAGTCTGTCTGGTGCCCTGGTGGCCTGTATACAGTAGCTAAATATCTAACAGGATTTATCACTTACACTAGATAACGTCACATAAAGCAAAGCACCATCACTACAAAATAACTATACTTATACCTCTGAGTAATATGGTAACAACATTTTTCAAGAGTACTTCTTATTCCTCCTTAAAGAGGCTGTTTGATTTAGTTTAGCCATAAATGTTAATTAATTAGATAAGGCTCATGTTTATAACAGTAATCTTGGGGATTAGACTCATTTAAAATGATGTATTCATCTGGTTTTAGCCTGGTTTCTGTCAAACACAGCACATCTAGGTTATGATCTGTGATTATATCATTTACAAAAAGTGTTTTTCTAGATATTCATAAAAAAATAGATATAGTACAAATGAACAAATAATAAAGCTTGGTTTGATATGTTAAACATCAATTAAATTGTTACCCTTCAATGGATTTGAGAGTCTGTTTTGAGATTTATCTGACTTTTGTGACATGAGACGGCTAGCAGATGGTCAGTTTAGCCAGTCTGCTTCCTGACCTGGGCCCCAGTTAGTCAAGTTTCAACTTCAAAGGCCCCAATATACTTCAAATTAAATTGAAGAATGAACTGATGTGACGTCATTTCGAACAAAATCAGGCCAAAACGAAGTTCGTTTTGTGTTCTTTTTGGAACTTCGAAACAGCTTGCCAAAGCGAACTTTCAGGAAAAGTTTGCTCTAGCTGCAAAACACCTTCGTACTACCGTTGGTCCGTGGCGATAACGTAATAGGAAGGTGTACACTGAGGCTCCGCCTTCATTCACGTGGAACCCTTCTCTCTGACTCATTTCATTACTCGAGTTTGTTGAGGTAAGATTTCGAACTTTGTTTTACTCTTAAACGAAGAATGAAAAAGAACTTTGTTTGAAGTATATCGGGGCCTTAAGACTATGTACCTTAGACAGCCAGCCATTGGGTGATGAGTCTGCTACGTATCTCGTCACCCTGGGCGATCGGGGAGGGGGACAGAGCATATTACAATGTGTGACATCATAATTGCAAGTTCACTCACCTCTTTAATGTTGTTTTTAGTTATCTTCAATTGCTGAAGTCGGACATCATTAGTGCCAACGTTAATAACAATCATTGTGTATTTACGATTGGCATTAGCCAGCACTTTTAAATTTGCTTTGATGTTAGGCACTCTAGTTCCAGGCAAATGTGACTATGGTGGCTGTTAGGGGTGTAACGATACATTGTTACATCAAGATATGACAATATGCATCTCTGATGTAAAAGATATGATCCGTGATAGAGCTAGTTCTATCCAAGACTCAGTTTACTGTATTTATAAGGTGTAATTCACACACAAAAAAATCATGTACTCACCCTTGTCATTTCAAACCTGTCAGATTTTTGTTCAACTTCTAAACGCAAGTGAAGATCTGTTTTTGAAACCGGGGAGATTTCTGTCAAGCCATTTAAAGTCCATTCCTCTAAAACTTAAAAGATCCAAAGAAAAATTGTCTTAAAGGCATTGTAAAAATAATCAAATCGTCTAATCCAAATCCAAGTCTTTTGAAGAGACACAATGGCTTTATATGATGAACAGATATACGACACCCATACTGTAGTAAGCACAGATGTTCAAATGCTTGTGATCATGCAAAACGACATGAGTGAATAAATGCAGAATTAAAATTTTTGGATGAACTAACCATTTACAGTTTGGGAATAGTCATTTTGACATGCTTTCTTGCTATTAGAACTGTGATTGATTTGCATTGATCATCTGAAGCTGGAACGGCACTCCTCAATGTGAAAGCGCAAACATAATTTAAATCACCATATCACATTTAGTTTTAGTACTATGATTATTCATTTTAGATGGTTTATTCCTATATGTATAGTGCATTAATAGCTGGAGAGGCGGGGCATAGCGAGCAACGGGAGAGTCTATGTGTGTGCGCCCACTATGTGTAAGACTCAGCTAATGTCTGCATTGAAAGCGTGAGTACTGCGTGAGGGGAAAAATGGACGTTTTTATGGAATTTCAGTGACATTATTACATTAAACTACTGTATGTAATGTTGAATATAATGTATAATAATGCAATGGGGGAATATTTGAGTCTTGATAATATATTATTTTTAAAAATAAAGTAATGAGAATTAAAAAAACTTTATTTTGACTCAAAATATTGCAATGGCATCGTGAGTTCATGATCGTGATTTGTATCAAATCGTGACGTGTATCGTTATGACCCTACTGGTTGGTGTTCACAAAAGTAAGTTTTCAAAAAAGAAATGCTTGTTTACAAGCTGTTTTATTGACGTCTTTCCGAGGTTGAAACACTGATTAAGCTATTACACGAGACATGATACGGATTTCGGTAAGTTGCACTGTATAATTTAACATAACTTCAGATGTTTAGTCGTGTTTATTTCGCGCTGTAACTGGTATTAAAGCGGAGAAGAGGATGTTCATATGTGCTCCGTGCTGCAGCTTCCCTTTAACTGAGGCTCTAAAGCGATCTGTCTTGTCACATTAAACAGCGCCAAAACTGTATGTATTTTTTGAATCTCGTAATAAGATGGACATCATTTGAAATCTGCGACTTTGCTTCATATCAAAAGTAACAAAGCACAAAGATTACTACGATGGGATATATTTATACTTTATTGGATGGGAGGCACGCTCCATGTTCTGTTCATTCATCAACTGAAAACAGACTAGACTAATTGATTCTTGGGATTTAAGAATCAATATCGGTTTGTAAAATGAGAATCTATTAAAATCAAGAAATCAATATATATATATATTTTTTTACCCAGGCCTACTCCCAACAGTTTTGGGATGGCCCCTTCCTGTTCCAACATGACTGCGCACCAGTGCACAAAGCAAGGTCCATAAAAATATGGATGAGCGAGTTTGGTGTGGAGGAACTTGACTGGCCTGACCTCAACCCGATAGAACACCTTTGGGATGAATTAGAGCAGAGACTGCGAGCCAGGCCTTCTCGCCAACATCACTGCCTGACCTCATAAATGAGCTTCAAGAAGGATGGTCAAAAATTGCCATAAACACACTCCTAAACCTTGTGGAAATCTTTCCCCAGAAGAGTTGAAGCTGTTAAAGCTGCAAAGGGGTGGGCCAACTCCATATTAAACCCTACGGATTAAGTATGGGATGTCATTTAAGTTCATGTGCACGTAAAAGGCAGGCATCCCAAAACTTTGGCAATATAGTGTGAGTTCATTCTCATGAACTACTGAACTCTGACCGCTGTGTGACACTGTCTGCTCAGTGGTGCAAAGAGTGACAGAATGAACTCACAATGAAGAGCAACACAGCATACATTTCATGCACTCAAATGTCTGAGATGTAGTGCAATGCAGAGCAAGAAGAGCAAAAAGAGCAGAAATTGAATGTACATGAAAAACAGCTGGTTCAGAAGTATAGGTAAGAATGAACTCAAAATGACCAGAAGCTGAGATGAAAATGAACATAGAATTAATAAAAATAGATTTATTTCTAATTAAAAGAAAGACTAGTACAATACTTGTTTGGATAATAAAGGAATTGAAATGACAACATTACAAACAATTTTATAAAGTTGACCCACATGGGACTCGAACCCACAGTCTCTGGATCATGTGTCTGTCACTCAACTCTTTGCACCACTGGGCAGGCAGTGTCACATAGCTGTCGAAGTTTAGTAGTTAATGAGAATGAACTCACAATCAAGAATTTTTATAAAAATGCACCATATGTTATATTTATAAATTTTAGTTATCATTCACAGAAACATTCCATATCAGGAACAGAAGCAATTTGTACAAAATAACCATTTAGCATGCTAAGCTAATTAACATAAGACAACAAACACAAGCAATGTCATATTCAGAGACGAATATCTCGGGAATGGTAGCGAATATCAAAAATCCGTTCAGTCATTTCGATGCGGCTAGGTCCAAAGATCATCTGAGCTGATTTTGGACAAAATTGGACTAAATTTGTGGGAGGTGTAGCAAAAAAACTGTTTTTCATTTATTTCAATATGGCGGACAGGGACATTTAAGGAAAATGACAAATGACACATCGTTGGAATTGGCGTTAGCCAGGGAATAAAATGACATAAAGCATACACATTTTGGAAAATGTTTTCAAAAGTTATAAGCGTTTTTGCAAAAAACATTATATCTGTGGAACAGTAGGTGGCGCTGTGTTGAATCTTCTCAGGTACCTTCAGGACCTTCTAAAGGTCATACGTACCAATGTTTGTGAAGATATGTCAAATTGTTTAAAAGATATTGCAATTTATGACAAAATTCAAAATGGCGGACATGCGTATCATCTAATGTTGACAAAATCTATATCCTCGGATTCGGCATGGCCAAAGGAATCCACAGACACCAAGATCTTGATTTTCTGACAAACTATTTTATAAAGTTGACCCACACGGGACTCTAACCCACAGTCTCTGGATCATGTGTCTGTCCCTCAACTCTTTGCGCCACTGGGCAGGCAGTTTCACAGAGCTGTCGAAGTTTAGTAGTTAATGAGAATGAACTCACAATCAAGAATTTTTATAAAAATGCACCATATGTTATATTTATTAATTTTAGTTTAGATCATTCACAGAAACATTCCATATCAGGAACAGAAGCAATTTGTACAAAATAAGCATTTAGCATGCTAAGCTAATTAACATAAGACAACAAACACAAGCAAGGTCATATTCAGAGACGAATATCTCGGGAATGGTAGCGAATATAAAAAATCCGTTCAGTCATTTCTATGCAGCTGGTCCAAAGATCACCTGAGCTGATTTTGGACAAAATTGGACAATATTTGTGGGAGGAGTAGCAAAAAAAATTTTTTTCTTTTATTTTAATATGGCGGGACAGGGACATTTAAGGAAAATGACAAATGACAAATTGTTGGAATTGGTGTTAGCCAGGGAATAAAATGACATAAAGCATACACATTTTGGAAAACGTTTTCAAAAGTTATAAGCGTTTTTGCAAAAAACATATCTGTGGAACAGTAGGTGGTGCTGTGTTGAATCTTCTCAGGTACCTTCAGGACCTTCTAAAGGTCATACGTACCAATTTTTGTGAAGATATGTCAAATTGTTTAAAAGATATTGCAATTTATGCCAAAATTCAAAATGGTGGACATGCGTATCATCTGATGTTGACAAAATCTATATCCTCGGATTCAGCATGGCCCCAGGAATCCATAGACACCAAGATCTTGATTTTCTGACAAACTGTTCAAAAGTTATTGGCCAAAATAGCAATTTTTCAGATCTCATGAACTGTAGGTGGCGCTGTTCCCAAATTTGGCATGGAACCTCAGATCATGGTATTTATCAAGTGTACCAATTTTTGTTTCGATTGATCAAATTTTGGCCGAGATATAGCCTCTATAGCAATTTCAGGTCGACCTCGTGAACTTCATGACAACATAACTTTTGAACAAATATGAATACAAAAAATCTGTTCAGTCATTTCTGTGCAGCTCAGATCAAAGATCATCTGATCAAAGTTTGGACAAAATTGGACAAAATTTGGAGGAGTAGTAGCGAAAAAATGGATTACTGTACTTTTCAAAATGGCTGCTACTGAAATGGGCGGAGACTTAATATAAGATGTTGAATAGCATCAGCATGAAGAGCCAAATCAGATGTACTAAATTACATTTTTCTAGAGCAAATGGTTCAAATGTTATAACCTTTAGAATGTTGAATCTTTGAACTGGTGGTGGCGCTATAGAGTTGGTCCTAGAGACTCCAAAATTGGTCAGATTTCTAGACATGACCATCACTACAAGCGTGCCAAATTTAATCATTTTCTCATGTTCTGTTGATAGGGCTGCCATAGACTCCCATTGGGGAGGAATAATAATATTAAAACTAACAGATACAATAGGGGCTAGAGCACATTGGGTGCTTAGCCCCTAATAATCCTTACACTAAAAATACTTACAGAACAATAGGATTTCAGCATCGTGCTTGAACTTAATAGTATAATGATAATAGTAGAAGTAAATAATAGTAAAAAAATAAATAAAAATAGGGCTTTAGCCCTATTTTTTTTTTATAAATACAGATATTTTTTTAGGGATGTACTATCTACAAATGAGCCATGATACAGAAAGAAAAAAGGAAAAAAAAAAGAAAAACATAAAGAGGTTAAATTCTAAAACATCAAAACACATAGACAATAGACACACTCAAACATATTTATGTGCACAAATACAACTTTTGTATTGTAACTGTTGTACTGAACTGTTGTTACTGTAAATCCAATCCACACTGCACCGACGGATGCCAACCAACGGCAACAGACACTGTCAGAGTGTTACACTCCAGTCCCTGTTGGTGTTGGTCAGAGCTTGTTTTCGCTGATTGAACATGTTCAACCGATTTGTCGGGCTGTGAAATGTCTGAGAAGTGATGTACTGTAAACGCCAATTCTCACCGCACCGACAGACAGTAACAGACAATTCAACAGGTTTTGTCAGATCAGTGTATTGGAGTCTGTGCAGGAGACTGACATAGTGAGACCAAAATGAGACGGTTTACCAGATATTTGGGCCAGAACACTTGAGCATAAAAAAAATACCTACATACATAAACATAAACAAACACCTAATAAAAGTACACCTGTGGAATATAATTGTTTTTACGATGCGTCGCAATGCTGTGAATGCATCAATGTTTAAAAACAAAAGAGTTTATTTTAATAAAAATTAAAAAGGCCTGTCATACATATTGATGCACTGTTTTATTATAGACTAAATGAAGAACTCTAATTTTTGTAGTAAGTTGCGTATGTCCTTCGGAAGCCAAAGCACTTGTGTCGGATGTTTTTTTTTTAATGAAAAGATCATGCGTGAATAAGAACATAATGTACAGGACATGCTTGATATTGAAAAAGTTAGTGAAATAAGCCACAAAAAAGATTACTATGCTCACTCACTATGCTTACACTGACACACACTTGAAGTACATGCACAAAGACTCCTCTCAGAAAACACTTGAATGGTCAGATATGCACAGAATTACAGTATTTCAAATTATCTGCACTGATGAGTATTTACGCAAGCATAGTCTGTTATGTCTGTTAAAAGCTCTTTTGTGATATATTGAGATTTGTTTTATAGAATTGTTACCCTCTGAATTGTAATCAAAACATGAGGAAAGTGAAGTAATTATTTTTGAAAACACTTCTCTGCAACAATTGTGGCCAAAAGAAGTCACGATAATGATCAACCAGTTTGAAATAACTAACTTCTATAAGCTAATGTGGCTTATCACAGAATGAGGCAGATGCTATTTTATAGTATTCTCTACAGTGAGAAAAGTTATGTTGATTGGCATTGCGTTATAAATATACATTGTCATCCTTATGAAAATGCCCAAGATGGCTTGAAGAACAGATTAAACCAGATACTGTCGCAATGGTGTGTTAATTCTTATTGTTTAATCAGTCAAAATATCTCTATCTGCAGATAATTCAGCTACAGCTGCATGTCTTTGTCCATATTAGTAATATAATACGTTTTATTACTGTCACACTTGTGTACTTTCTACACGAGGGCACCCTCTGCCGTCAAATATGAATGAAACATAAATGTTACATGAGCTTCATAATGCTTACATCACTCTATTTTGGGTAAAAATTAAAAAAAAATACTGCTCTCAAAATGTTTGAAGTAAATATACAATAATCCATAAGTTTTTATCTGAATGAGCACACATTTGGACTAAAAGGCCAGAGAGATTGTCAATATGATAAAACACAAAAAGGTATCAGCAGTTAAAGGTAGGGTAGGCAATTTGTTTTATACTGGTTGAAAAACTCTTAACATCCTGATAGCCATCAATAATTGAAGTGGTCTAAATATTATTACATATATTTTCTGCAGAAGTCTCCGGACCAATAAATGTTTGTCCAATCATTGCATTCTGTCTGATACGTTGTCCTAATTGCCGCATACCCAGCTGACGCATACATCAAACGTCATCAGCGGGCTATGTAAGGCTATACAGAGTTGTAGATGGACATTAGGCTTGTTCGAGATGGATCAGCGTTGTGCAGACCAATCGGCGTATGACATCAAAGTACCGCAAGAGTGTTTAGAGAGCATACAAATCCTTATGCTTTCAAATCGCTGCCCCTCTTATCAAGTCAAGTCAAGTCACCTTTATTTATATAGCGCTTTTTACAATGGAGATTGTGTCAAAGCAGCTTTACATTGATAATTGGCATATAATTTTGGCTGCACAGCAGCTCTTAAAGAATAGTGTCAATGCAGGCAGATCAAAAGCACTGTTGTGTTGATGTCATACGCCGATCGGTCTGCGCATGCGTTTGTCAACACTATCAATGCCTACAGTTGTGATACGCACTCAGAATTCTTTTGAACACTTTATATTAATATTTATCACATTGTTCACAGGAGAATAAAACACATTTTGGCTCGCAGGCCTTCCTTGATGTTAAATACTCTTATCGCTCCATTTGCTATTTAAGAAATTAACTAATTAATTATCAATCTCATCAAAATTGAACAATATCCCAAATCACTCACTTAATTGTTGTATAGCAACTTTCCTCACACATGAACTTAGTAAATCCACTCACAATTTACATCCAACACAGTACTCATGATGTACAAGATACAAAGTCAACAGACGATCCCACACTCAAGAAAAAAACATGTATTAGCCAGTTAGCCTGAAAAGGCCTTACACATCAAACCAGTAAATGCATAGTAGTGAAAAAAACAATGATTGAAATCGTCAAATGTCATCAATCAATAAAGGAAGAGAACAGAAGAAAATGCAGCAAGGGCTGGTGCAAAATGTGTAAATGTCAGTTCAGTAACCGTTCTGTAAGTTCATTAGTTGCGTAGTGCTGTGTGATAGTATTATCTGTGATATCGTAATTGTTTTAACGATGTGCGAGCTGACATTGAGTTTGTCACTCACGCTTTCACTGCATGATGTATGCCATTATTTGCCCTCAAAATTCAAGATACACGGGTGTTTTTGCCCTGATGAGTTTTTGTCTTATAATTATATCATATGAGATGTAGCTATACAGTATCACACGATCAAGTCTGCCCTTTTCCTCAAATCAGAATGATTGCAAATGTGATATTTTATACAACAGTTAAATGAACAAGTTAACATTGTGAGTTACATTTCAGACACAATATCGTCAATAGTTTTTCTTCATTTCGCCTATGAAATTTTCAAAATGAAGAACAGCAGAACAGTCTCTGTGCAACAGACAGAAATGTTTATATATACAGGGTATCTGCAGGGCATTAAAAAGCATGAAAAGTCATTAAATGGATTTTGCAAAAATTAAGCCCTTAAATGGCATTAAAAAGCATTAAATTTTATTCCTACTGGCATTTTTTTTAGATAGTTTTGAAGAAAAATAATGCTACCAAGTTTATATTGAATATAGCCTTCATAATTAATAACTTTGATTCACTGAAGCTAAGCAGGGCTGAGCCTGGTTAGTACCTGGATGGGAGACCTCCTGGGAAAACTAGGTTGCTGCTGGAAGAGGTGTTAGTGAGGCCAGCAGGGGGGGCTCACCTTGTGGTCTATGTGGGTTCTAACACCCCAGTATAGTGATGGGGACACTATTCTGTCAAAAAGCATCATCCTTTGGATGAGATGTTAAACCGAGGTCCTGACTCTCTGTGGTCATTAAAAATCCCAGGATGTCCTTAGAAAAGAGCAGGGGTATAACCCTGAGATTCTGGCCAAATTTTGCCCATTGGCCTCTGTCCATCATGGCCTCCTAATCATCCCCATATACTGATTGTCTTCATCACTCTGTCTCCTCTCCACTAATAAGCTGGTGTGTGGTGGGCGTTCTGGCTAGGGTGACCCCATGCGCCATTCTCCCAGGACGCGTCCTGTCCAGGATTTCTAAGTTGCATAAAATGTCCCAGTTTTGGTTTTGTTTTCATGTTTGCGGAAGGTAACGACTGAAAATAATTTGACCAATAGCATGCATTATACATAATCAACCGATCATGGCTTGCAAGAAGGCTGGATCTACAGAGAACGGTCAAGCATTGCAAACACGACAACATTTTAATGCATTGCATGAAGAATGCCAATAAGAACAGTGGCTTGTACAGACCTCCGTGTAGAAATCGCGTTCCTAAATCGCGTTCCAGGGGCACATCGATATGACCACTTTCACAATTAAAGAGGCAAGGGCTCAAGCCATTTAAGGCAATTTAGAAATCCTGGACAGGACGCGTCCTGGGAGAATGGCGCATATGGTCACCCTAGTTCTGGCGCAAAATGGCTGCCGTCGCATCATCCAGGTGGATGCTGCACTTTGGTGGTGGTTGAGGAGATTCCCCCTTTCGTATGTAAAGCGCTTTGAGTACCAAGAAAAGCGCTATATAAATGTAAGGAATTATTATTAATTATTAATATTTGCTGTCATAAAATATGTACATTGGTGTGATGCACACACGGAACCAGTTTGGTAACTGCCTCTGGCCGGTGCCAAATTGTTGTAACGCCGTTTTGGACAGCGGTGGGCTCTGACCTGCGGAAGGCTGCATCAGTGTTGGCAACTTAGCGACTTTTCAGACCGCTTTTGCAACTTTTTTCCAAGAAAGCGCGTTGTGACGAATATACTTTTTAACCTGATCTAGGTTACAAGTCTATCACAAATATGCAGATTTAAGTATGTCAAAGCTGTAATATTCTGAAAGGATATTGCTTCATAAATTTTACATTTATATTTAGACCAAATAAAATCCTATTTTTTTTTTTTTCCAGACAAGCAAATGTTTTACTCGTACAAGTGAATGACAAGGCTTAATGTCGAGCCCTGTATGAAGTCTTAATGGGCCACATTTCAGTCACAATTTCATATTGTCTGACAACAAAAACAGAAAAATGTATAGATGAAACAATTATTTAGTTTGGGTGCAGTACCAAATTTTCCCATTAGATGCCAGCAAAACACAGTGGTTGGATTTGTGATTAGCAGTATGGTAGAGGTTTTTCTCTCTCAAATATTACAAGCACGCACACACATTTTATTATTTTTTATTTTTTTTAATTACACACATACAAACCGAACTCTGACATCCATACTGACACACCCACACAATTATATCTGCATAATTTATCTAATTATCTAAATGGGGTTTCCTTTAAAAAAAAAAAAAAAAAAACAGCAATACTGTGAAATATTATTACAATTTAAAATAATGGTATTTTATTATATTCTTTAAATATAATGTATTTTTGTGATGGAAAGTGTCTGAACAATTGTTACCTCTGTGGCATTTCATATAGGCTTTTAGCAGATGAGCTGAATCATTATTTCAGCTATTTCATACAGATTATATAAACAGAGAATATTTGTTTTTTATTTGACTCACACGATTTAAGACCTGACATTTCAACGTTTATGTAGACCTAAGTCTCATTTTTGTGTCATTAGTATTCACAAAGTTAGTTCATTTTCTGAGAACTATCAGATTGGACTTCGTTCAGAGGGAGATGACAGATCACGCTTCAGATTAGTTTTCTTTATTTTACAAAGCACAACATTTTGTTTTTACTCTGAGTGTACACAAATAAAATAATATATTCAACAGATTAAAATGGTGTATAACTCTTAATTGTATGTGCAACATTGACGGAGTATTTTGAGTCTCTTTCACACTGGTAAGAAAAAAAACGCAGTGGGAGTTCCTCAGTCCCTCAACTCCCCGAGGGAGTTGAGGGCCCGAATGTGCTTTTTGTACCATGGTGTTGGATTAATTTCCTTTGTCTTTTACAGCACATTAGACTCAGTTGCTCCTTTGCACTTAAAAAAGATTGAGTCAATAATTTGTTGCAACATCAAGGTTTTCTAAGCTGTCTGGTATGCTAAGGCACTGAATCTGAATTATTTATTAAGCAATCTTTATTGGTAGAAGTGATGGTTCCACCATATTTCTGGCAGGGAGGCAGTTTAGCAGCCTTGACTAAATGTAGAATATACAAGACTAGATAATCTGAGATGTCGTCACTCTGCTGCAGAATTTCAACGGCATCAATATCGATTCCATGTGACAATATTAGATCTAAATTATGATTACGACAGAGTGGGTCCTGACACGTGTTGTCTAACTCCAATAGAGTTTAGAATGTCTGTAAATGCTAATCCCAATGCGTCTTTTTCATTGTCTACATGGATATTAAAATCACTAACAGCAAGGACTTTATCCGCAGCTAGTACTAACTCCAATAGAGAATCAGCAAATTCTTTGATAAAGTCTGTATGGTGTCCTGGTGGCCTGTATACAGTAGCCACCACAAATTTCAACTTGCATAACGTTACATAAAGCATCATCACTTCGAAGGAATTAGAAAGACTTTTGAGTAATACTGTAAATATTACTATAAATTACAGCAACACCACCTCGTTTGCCTTTCTGATGAGGATTGTATCGATAATCGTAACCTTGAGGGCTAGTTCTGGTTTTAACCAGGTTCTTGTCAATCACAGCACATCTAGATTATTATCTGTGATAATATAATTTACAAAAAGTGCTTTTGAAGAAAGGGATCTAATATTCAACAACCCAAGCTTTATCATTTTTTTTATCAGTATTATCTGTTTTTTATTTGTTGAACATCAATTATGGGTTTGGAATTTTTTTGTTTTTACTAATTCGGGGTATAGACACAATCTCTATGTGATTAATATCTAAGTGAAACCATTTCTATGCGTTGGAATTTATCTGACTTCTGTGACGTGAGGCAGCTAGCAGACTGTCAGTTTAGCTAGTCTGCCTGCTTCCTGACCTGGGCCCCAGTTTGTCATGTTTCAGCTCTAAGACTATGTGTCATATTACTAGAGAGAAGAGCAGCACCATCCCAGGAGGGATGAATACCATCTCTTTTCAATAGGTCAGGGCTGCCCCAAAAACTTTTCCAATTGTCTATGAAACTTACATTATTCTGTGGACACCACTTAGACAGTTAGCCATTGAGTGATGATAATCTGCTAACTATCTCATCACTCCGAACAGGAAGGGGACCAGAGCAAATGACTGTTTCTGACATTGTACTTGTGAGTTCACACACCTCTTTAATTTTAATTTTAGTGATCTCAGACTGGTGAAGTCGAACATCATTAGTGCCGACGTGAATAATAATTTTAGAGTATTTACGATTAGCATTAGCCAGCACTTTTAAATTTGCTTTGATGTCAGGTACTCTGGCTCCTGGCAAACATGTGACTATGGTGGCAAGTGTCTATATTTTTACGTTCCCTGTAATAGAATTGCCAATAACTAGGGCACTTTGAACAGGATTCTCTGTGGGGAGAACCTGTTTGATGTTCTTACTGGAACGGAAGAGTGGTGTTTTCCATGACTCACCGTGTTTGTAGACTAATCCGACTTACCACAGCTGTTTGAATGCGTAGAAAAAGGAGCGCACGAGAGACTGACAAGTTAACAAGCTAGCGAGATGCAAACGCATTGTGATGGTGATGTAGATTAAAAGATTAAAAGTTAGCGACATCAGATTAATGTGGTAGGCAAGATTAGATATATGGTAATGTTGATATAAATAATGAATGATAGTAAGAGATTCAAAACAAAGCTATACGGTGTTACAGACACAAACTACTCTGAGCAGTGAGGCAGACAGGAGCAATCAAGTCCAAGCAGAGGGTGAATTCCCAAATACTTCAGAAGGAATTACTAATTATTTGGATCAGTATTCTAAAGTGAGAAATTAACTCTAAAGTAACTACTGGAGTCTTTGTAAACTTTTGAGGTTTTTGTAAAGTATTGGATGGTAATAATTCAGGAGTTACTACATAATTCTAAAGGAACTACTAATTATTTGGATCAGTATTCTAAAGTGAAGATCATGGTAACCCACTAGTAATCTTTAGTGTTACCAAATACATCAAAAGGAATTACTGTACAAAACTGCACAAAAACCTCAAAAGTTTACAATGACTCCAGTAGTTACTAGAGAGTTATCATGTTTCTTACTTTAGAATACTGATCCAAATAATTAAGCCTAATGCATTAATCAGTTTCTTTTTAATTAATAGTAGTTACTAGAGTGTTAATGCATTACTCATTTGTTCCTGTGTAGTTATCATTAATCATTAATGAAGGATCAGTATTTACATTTACATTTACATTTATGCATTTGGCAGACGCTTTTATCCAAAGCGACTTACATTGCATTATACTATACATTTGTATCTGAGTATGTGCATTCCCTGGGATCGAACCCATGACCTTGGCATTGCTAGTGCCATGCTCTAACCACTGAGCTACAGGAAAGCTCTAAAGCTCTAAAGTGTATTCTAAAGTGTTTCCAGAATTTCTAATATTTGTACAGGCTTTACATTGTTATTTCAATGTTGTAATTAGCAATTCATTTAATTTTACCTTTGATACAGATTTGTTATGTGACAGCTTTTAATGTTTTTTTTTGTTTGTTTGTTTGTTTGTTTGTTTGTTTGTTTGTTTGTTTGTTTGGGTTTTTTTTGTTGTTGTTTTTTTTAAGGGCCAAGATCAAGTTATCTGCATCTCCTGTGCTGCATCAAGTCACTTCCATAATATCTGTCGCGGTTCAAAATAATGTAGCACAGCATAGACTAACTGTACATCATGTGTAAGACTCCAATAAATTATTAGGTAGTTATTCCCTCACAACTAAATCTCTCAAGGAGTAAAACTGGCTGGTTATATTATGATAGACTACACAATATTTATAATATTATTTGCTAATTTATTTTTAAATAATTATTATTGTCCCTGGTTAACATTGGGGTACTCTTGTACTCAGGTTTGAGCTTACGAACCTGTTGCTATGACAGCAAGTCCAGGATTAGTGTCGAAGAACCGAATAATCCAAGGTCATGCCAGATAGTCAACAATCAATTCCAGCTAACCAAGTTAGCAACATATGGATGGATACAAGTATCCATGTATCACATTAGCTTTATCTTTTGACTCTTTTGTTCAGTGAAATTAATACATAATGTGAAGATGTCACTTTAATCTATGTTTGCACTTTTTCAGACTCATTTATCACTCACATAGTTTGGTTTGTCTAAGTTTTAAACAAAAAGAAAATATTCAAATGATCAGATTAAATAATTTACTTTATTAAAAAAATAATGATGATGATAGCTACGTGGAGCTACATGGCTGCAGAGAGGGGCTGAAAAATATTTGATAATTATTTGATATATTTATCGTTATTTTTTTTTATTAGATATTTTTGTTAAAATTAATGTAATGTTTTTTCCAGACAATGAAAAGTGCTCTCTACTTATCTCTCTGTGCCTGTATGGAATTTGGGGGGCTAAAATAATTTTTCCCATGACTATTTGAGATATCCAGCTGTATATGTTCCTGTGTTTGTGTTCATAAATGTTCTTGTCATACTGTGAGTTGGAGCCAAGCCCTTCCTCTTTCATCATGAGCAAGGTGATAATGGGATTCTTCGACACTTCCCATATTTGATATTCCCAAGTTTTGCTGCTTTTTGTTTTCCCTCCACGACACAACTGAGCAATTTCTACCTAGAATTGCCCTGTCCCACGACTGATACTCATAATTCACTAACAGTAGCAAGTGCTGCAGTTTTTATGACTCTTTTCCCCTTTTTTTTTTTTTTTTGCACAGATGTATCTTGTCATTTTCCCAGAGGGAACCCGCTACAACCCTGAGCTCAAGAAAGTTATTGATGACAGTCAAGCTTTTGCTGCTAAAGAAGGTATCTTTTTTTTCCTCTCTGAAGCCACCCCTCAGATCTCTACTCTTGTATTAAAGTCACAGTTAAATGGAGAAACGGATCTTTTGTACATGATTCTGTATTGTAATGTACGTCTGAGTGTAATTGGTTATTAAAAAAATGTAGGGCAGGGATTTGGTTCTATGCATCAAATGTTGATTGGATGTGGCTGTTGCACTTAAAAGTGGAGGTAGATGAACCTGAGCTTGCAGGGGCTGACTGGTGTTGTATACAAGACTTCTTCAATCATTCAGAGTCTATTTCACTAGAAGATCCACTTATGTTTTGATTAATCACTACAGTGGTCAAAAAAGAAAAACACATGCACGCATGCATTGTTCACAGTAAAATCTATAAAACGCATATTAGAAAATAGGGTGAATTTATATAATGGAAATTAACAATTCACCCAAAAATGTGTTTTTATTCATTGGTTATTCAACATCATATGTTGCTTTTATATTGTTATTTACAGTGTTATTTGCTGATAAACGCATCGAAGAATAACACATTTCACCCAGTTTGTCACACAAACCTATTATACAGTATGACTCAATTTCGGTTAACTGTTCAATTAATCAGCCAGGGCAGAATTTCTCAAAATAATCTTGAAGGGATAGTTTACCCATAAATGAGAATTGTCATTGTTTACTCACCCTCATGTTCCAAATGAATCTATCATTCATCTTCAGAACACAATTGAAGAATTTAATATTCTCATCATTTTGTCAGTTCATTGAAATCCCATGCAACCAAAACTTAGTACAAAAAGACATTAAGAAAAAGAATTTTCTATTTGAGTTAACTATAGTTCACCCAAAAATGAAACTTTTCATCACTTACTCATTCTTAGGTTTTTCCAAACCTGTATGAGTTTCTGTCTTCTGTTGAACACAAAAGAAGGTATATTTTAAAGAATGTTGGTAACCAGACAGTTGACGGTAGCCATCGACTTCCATAGTATTTTTTCCTACTATGGAAGTCCATGGCTACCGTCAATTGTTTGATTACCATCATCCTTCAAAATATCTTCTCTTGTGTTCAGCAGAAGAAAGAAACTCATACAAGTTTGGAACAACCTGAGGGTGAGTAAGTGATGACAAAATTGAAATTTTTGGGTCAACTATCCCTTTAAGCCTATAGTATATCATAGACACCATTGGTGACAGTTGTTTTTACAATGTACTTGGGCTGCCTTTCCCAAAAGCATTGTAAGACCATATCACCAATATGTAGCTTACATTTCTAAATGTTTTCCCCATATACTAGATTACTGTTTCTCAAACTAAATTTACTTGCAATAGTCATGTTGTCTTGCCTGTTGCAGGACTTACTGTACTGAAGCACATTTTAACACCAAGAATGAAAGCATCACATGTTGCCATTGAGACTATGAAGGAACACCTGGATGCAGTCTATGACATAACGGTAGCATATGAGGGAACTCTCGCAGCAGACGGCCAGAGACATCCAGCTCCTACAATGCCAGGTTTGTTGTTATTGTTATACTTTGAGTTTGCAAGCAACGGAAACTAGCACAGGAAATGCGGCAGACACAGTGTTATACCACTGATTGAGTGCTGGTAAAATACAGATATGTGAATTTCCTGTCACTTCCTGTAAACAGTGAGTGTTGCAACATGTTATTCTCCATTTGTATAAGTTCCTAAAAACACTAAAGCAACAGAAAACATCCTGTAGAAAACATCCTGTTTTTCACAGGAATAAACAGTAGCAACATTTATATAGCTGTCAGGATATTGTCTACATCCTTTTTTTTTTTTTTTTAATGAAAGAACAAAAACACTTTTTCTTTTGAGACAATGGTAAGCAATATGTTTGTCACGATACGACAGTTTCAGAAGTTGATGCCAACCAGTAACATTTGGCAGTTCTCAATCAGCTTGTTTAGTCTATCATACGTCACCATTTCTGGGTGCAAGCTCTCTGTCAGATCCCACAAGCAAACAACAAATATACACTCAGTGTTATAATACTACTAAAATATTAACCTGCATTATATTAACCTGTATCTCCATACTAAAATCTCGACTGATAAGATAGTGGTGAATTATTATTATTATTATTTGTATTTGTATTAGTATTAGTTTTTATATTTATATTTATATTTTTATATATATATATAATATATATTAATCTTTAAAAAAAAATATATATATATATATATATATATTAATCTTTAAAAAAAATATATATATATATATTAATCCTTAAAATATATATATATATATATATATATATATATATATATATATATATATATATATATATATATATATATATATATATATATATATATATATATATTAATCTTTAAAATATATATATATATATATCTATATATATTAATCTTTAAAATATATATATATATATATCTATCTTTAAAATATTGGTGTCCAGGACAACATGAGTACAGAGATTGTAGTGTTCATGAATTGTTAAAAGGTTAGCTTGACTCTGCTATAAATTAGCTCAAACTTCTGTTGAGATAGTATTCTCACACTAAATGGAGTAGTGACGTGGACCTAGAAACAGTATTCTTTATTGATAGAGGCCAGTCTCAATTGTCTGTAGCAAATTTTGAGTCTCTAAGGCCGTGTGTCCACCAAAGCGTTTATTCCAGCTGCTAGTGTACTTTTTCAATTGTTTTCAATGGGAACGCCACGTTTTTTAAATGCCAGGAGCGTAACAATGCGCTGAGCATCTTTTTCATGCTCAAGCGCTGAGCTCGGTTTTTTTTTACTGGTCGCCTCGAGTTGAAGAATGTTCAACTTTGAGTAAAAACACTGCTCTCATCACTGTCACTTTTTATTCAGCCGTCCAATCAGAGTGGAGGAGGGGCGGGACAAATACAACATTTACCAACTGTCACAACATTCTTGCTGTACAGCGACATCAACAAACAGAATGAAACAAAATGGATTAGAAATTAATATTGCTGGTCTCCGAACATAGCAAGTAATTCCACATTGTCAACATTTTTAGTCTGAAACAAATTACCTGCAAAATCAGTAATATGTAACAGTGCCGTGGATATTCCATATCATAGCAACAAAGCGTCTCAACTGGAAAAAAAACGCTGCGCAGCTGAAGCACTCTCAAGCGCTCACAGATAGGCATTTTAAGCAGAGCGCCTAGCATTTTCAGCTGGCTAAAAATGCTTTGGTGGACATACGGCCTAACTCAATCCCTCTAGCGCCAAATTTTCACTCATGTTTATGCTAATAACTTTTGAACCATAAGGGCAAAATTCCTTTTTCCTCTGATTTCTTGGCTCAAGATGATTCAATTGCACCATATGAGGTCAGTTTTCGTCATGAAAATTTTCCTGCCATTTTGATTTTTCCAACTTTTTCAAACTCCTCCTGGGCCGTTACTCTGAAGATGATCTGGTTCAATTTTCATGAAAATCAGAGGATGATTGCAAATAATTATCAAAAGCTTTTTGATAGAACCATCCATTCTCGAAAACTGCACAAATTAATTTGACAAAAAGCTCACTCAATCAGACTTGAGGTTATATCTCCCCACTGCTTTATCGTATTGAGACCAAACTCTGTACATGTCATCACAAGCATGACCAGGCAACATGCAGCGTTTCGGCGCAGCACCACATACTGGTCCGGAGATACAAAAAAGGCTATTTTTGTTTATAACTTCTGATAGGTTTGTACAAAAATCATAAATTGTCTTCGGGGCGTCATGCCAAGTCGACTGATAGCCATTTTGTCCGTCAGCCATTTTGAATTTTGTATGAAAATGCTCTATTTAATGAACGCATTTAACATATGTGACCCGTCACGGAAATCAGGGACACAAGTTGACAGCACAACTCTCGAGCAAAATGAGAAAGAAGCATTTTTTTTTTTTTTTTTTTTCAAAATTGGTGATTTTCGTTTTTTTGCAGAATCTGTTAGTTGAGATCATGAAGAAGCCTTTCCATGTTTGAGATAGCAGTATTGGTATATTTAAAAGCGTACATTTTGAGGTTGAAATCGGCTTGTTTTTCAGAGATTCTAGCACGCAGTAGGGGCGTGTTATTGTCTGTGTGTATTTCCATACTGGGATGCGTGGCTACTTATTATGCAGCGCTCTGGCTGGCTCTAGCTGATATCAAAATTCAATGAAGAACCGTGGCCATTACACCGAAAATGTTTTGAAGTACTACTTCGACAAGCCGGATGCTTATGAACAAGCGCTCACTGATTCTGAAGATGATCTGAGCGACGATGAAAGCGGCATAATAAGATATTACCTCTCTGGAGTCTGGAGGACTTAAAATACTGTCATTTTTTGTCATAGAGACATAAGTAATATATCAATTGAAACTATAGAATATCTTCTTTTATTTGTGTACACTCAGAGTAAAAACAAAATGTTGTGCTTTTTGTAAAATAAAGAAAACTAACATGATGCGTGATCTCTCGTCTCCCTCTGAACGCAGTCCAATCTGATAGTTCTCAGAAAATGAACTGTAACTTAGTGAATACTAATCACAAAAAAATTATACTTATGTCTGAAAAAAACGTTGAAATGTCAAGTTTTAAATCGTGTAAGTCAAATCGAAAACAAACCTTCTGTGTTTATGTAATCTGTATGAAAAGAGAGCCATGTCAGACACCCGTGATTCAGCTCATTATCCGCTAATGCGGCCACGCCCACGGAGTCAATTCAGTCAATACATGCATTCGTTTTCTCAATCGTGTATTTATTGTCTTAAAGTGTTTTGAATAGCCAAAGTTGGCGATCTCTGGCCTCTGTTAGTTCAGTTAGTATCCTTTATTATTAATAGTATGCAGTCCATGTAGCTTTACAGGGGGTATGGCTTATCTAAATGAGATGTAAATGAGCCCTATTGTCACTCCCAGCAGGTGAGAACAGGTGAGAACTGCAACTTCAGAGGCGTTTTTCTCCCTATAGAGCTTTCTTGAGTACCTACCTTCAAATGGCCACAACTTCTCCAAATATTATCAGATTTGCATGTGTTATACATCATTGGAAAGCTTGGAGACTACACTTCAGAATCTGTGAATAACTCAAAATGTCCCAGAACCGACTTGTGTCCCTACTTTCCGTGACTGGTCACATATTATGAAACTCTGTTTGGGTCATCAGCAGTTAGGAACCTAGGTGTGCTATTTGATACCAATATTTGAAAGCCACATTTTTTAGCATCTGTAAAACCGCATTCTTCCATCTTAAAAATATATTTAAACTATGACATATGCTCTCAATGACAAATGTGGAACAGTTAGTTCATGCGTTCATGACCTCAAGGCTAGATTACTGTAATGCTCTACTAGGTGGTTGCCCTGCTCACTTGATAAACTACAGCTGGTCCAAAGCAGCTTACTTGAACCTGGTTCAGTTCTTACTAGAACCAGGAAGTATGACCATATTAGCCCGGTTCTGTCAACACTGCATTGGCTCCCTATTAATCATTGTATAGATTTTAAAATCTTGCTAATTACTTGCAAAGCACTAAATTCGCACAAACAGCAAATTGATTCCTCTTTTGCATCTCCTTGCATTTAAATGGACACATACACACACAATTTTCAAAATACCAGTCTATGCAAGTATTCTCGTAAGCATAGTCATGTTTTAGTAAACGTAAACGGTTAAAGGGGTCATGAACTGCGTTGTTTATTGTTTTATAATGTCACCTGGGGTGCACTTATAATGTTAGAATGCTTTTTACATCCACAATTGTCATCATTCATTTTTCCTACCCTGATTTTAGCCCTCTGGTTTGAACGCTCTGTTTTAAGGGGCGTGTCTGCTGTGAGACTTCAGTGTAAATGCCCACTGCTGTGATTGGCTGACATCTTTGCATATGAAATAGCCAAGTATTACTCTCTCTTTTAGCATGTTTTTACTATTACAGCTCTAAGTTTAACTATTCGTGAAAAGTGTTGCATTACATTTAGATCTATGGCATTATATTTAGATGGCATGAAAGGTTGCAGAGATGAACACTGTAGCCAATCACAGACCATGTTGAGTGCATGAAAGCAGTGATCTCATAATTGAAACTCAATTTCTGTACACTAACAAATTATTTCATCTTCACTAACAGTGCAAACGCGATATAACTAAAAGATTTGTTGAATAAAACGGGAGTCTTGCGCGTCAGTCACAGATAAACTCGCGCGGTTTGATTGACAGCTTCAGCATGCACTGCTCTAACAATTACAAAGGGAGTTTTCTTTGATTGCTTTCTTTTATATAATTTAATCACTGTTAAATAAGATTTTCATCCTACCAAGAGAAACAAGGTGAAGTTGACGTTTAGTCACTGGTTTGATTTACTGACACACAAAGAACATCTGACTGTACATGAATCATTAATATCAGATCAGGCATCTAAAACTTACAGGATATTCTTATAGTATGAAAATCTAGTATGAAATTCAAAGTCAGAAATGCATTGGTAAACTTTAAAGACACTGTAAATACTTCCAACTTTGTGCTTTATGCAAATGAGTTCCACAGGGGAAAGAAGGGTGGGCCACCAGAGGTGTCAAGTAACAAAGTACAAATACTTTGTTACCTTATTTAAGTAGAATTTTCGGGTCTCTATACTTTACTGGAGTAATTATTTTTCAGCTGACTTTTTACTTCTACTCCTTACATTTTCATGCAATTATCCGTACTTTCTACTCCTTACATTTTAAAAATAGCTTCGTTACTTCTATTTCGTTTCGGCTTGTTTTCATTCCGGCTTGAAACAAAAACAAACAAAAAAAACAACTATCCAGATAAATTGCGCCATTCGGATAGAGTGAATTTGATTGTGGTTGGATAAGAAGTATAAACATATACCATTCTGACACCCTATTGCAGTAGGGCTGTAACGATATGCGATATGAAATCGAAATCGCGATACGCAGGTCCACGAACCTGTATCGTGATTTGAGAAGGCAGAATCGCGACACACCCCTTCCAACTCCCAGAGTTATCCTTCATGTCCAGATCCAATGCTACCACATTTTTAAATTACTATAAGTATTAGGGGTGTAACTATTTATCGTAGATGGTGTGTCTCAATCAGCTCTCTAGTTCAGTAAGTGTTTCGGGCACACATTGAATCTTGCAAGCAGGTTTAAACGTTCCTCATGTCAGTCTCTTGCATGGTCGCGTGAGAAAAGTCGTGGCTTTCTTTCACAGCAGTGCACAGCAACAGCTGTGCTCACAGAAAAGCAAAAGACGCTTACGATGCTTTGCTTTAAGTTCTGTGGCGCCTTTCACATATTGCGTCTTTTTCACGTGCAAGTCAGTTATTATTTTCAAATGTAGCCGCGCGGCAGGCGCGCTCATAATGGGATCAACGCGGTCGCGACACGCATGCAATTCTCAACTTCTCAGAATGCCGCAAGCGCACCGCAGGTCGTGTGACAAGAATCAACCGATCAGCTATGGCCTTTCCGTAACAAAACATAAAAAGCTCAGCCGAACAGCTGATCATAGCTGTACATGGTGGTTTTTATATCTTACCTCCATCAATATATCTCGTAGTAAAACTAATGCAAGGGCTATAAATCATTTATCCTTTGCAGAAACATCCTCTTGTTCCTCTGATCCTCTTGGAGAGCCCAGTTCAAGGTTGCATAGCAACGACCGACGCCACAGGATCGCAAGCGCTTTGGAAAGGAGAAGCGGTGCGGTCGCGCCTTCCACGCGTTTTTAGACGCGATATGTGAACGGCCCCTATTCATAATTCTAAGTTCATGTTAAATTTAAAAAAAAAAATTTTTAGTGACAGACAGCCCTATTCAACTGTTAATTTGAATACAGAAGGTTTTTATTAAAATTTTATATTTATTTATTTTATTGAAATGTGATCTTGTGTGTACAAGGACAATTATTGAAATTTGTTAATGTTTTTTTTAATAAATCTTGTTTGAATTTCAGTTTCATTTTGTTCAAAATATCGTGATATGTATCGTATCGTGACCTGAGCGTATCGTTACACCCCTATATTGCAGTGATTTCAAACTGCCGGCCCGCGGGCCATTTACGGCCCGCCCTCCCTCTCTACCCGGCCTGCAACTGATCTCAAAAATAAAACATAATCCAGCCCGCTAAATTATTATTATTCTCTAGTTGCTACCTGTCTGATATGCAAAGAAAAAGTCGCCGTTCTATGGGATCATTCACATATCGCGTCACATAAGCAGCCGAGCCGCATTCTCCTTCTTTCCAATGCGCTTTTGCTCCAGTGGCGTCTGTCGTTGCTATGCAACCATGAGCCGTGCTCTCAACCGCGTCGCTTCTATTATGAGCGCGCTTGCCCAAATTACAGTAAAAGCACTCGAAACGCGTCCGATGCAGCCATTAAACATTACCGATGCTCAAACGGCATCTTGGACAAATGCGCTGCCAGGTGTCTGTCAAGTAACAGAAGAGTGTACAAATGTATTCAGGGATTGTATTTGTTCAGTATGTGTTGGTCAGTACAAAATTTGAATGTTATTTAAGCTAACATAAAGTAAGGGAAAATACTTCCACTAAATATTAAAAACTAATAATGTATATAACAATGAGAGATTTTTATTTTTTGGCAATATATAATATATATATATATATATATATATATATATATATATATATATATATATATATATATATATATATATATATATATATATATATATATATATTTTAGTAGGCAAATTTGATGTAAATGAGAAATAATGCAAAGGAAAGTAAATTTTCTGAAATGTTGCACTTTCTTGCGCTTGAATGTTATGGCCCTCCTATGAGGTGTCAATCACAGAAACGGCCCCCTGCCAATTTGAGTTTGAGACCCCTGCCCTATTGGTTTGTATGCCATCGCACCTGCTCTAGCAAGGTGGACGGTGTTGGGGGTCGTTAATCAAAAAAGATTATTTCTTAAAAGTTATTTATCCACTACTGGCTCATTTAGGCTATCAAACGGGTATTCTCTTTGTCCTCCGCAAATTAAGCTAGGTAGTTCGGTAGAGACGTTTGAATAAATTGGCGTATACACCGGTTTTTAAACTTTTTTTTTTTTTCTTTTTTGCGTGACCCTTTTTATGTGACCCATAGTCATATACAACCATAGCTAAACAAGCCAAAACGAATTAATTTAAAACGAAACTGAAGGTAAACCTGCGTTGCTCTCATGGTGTTATACTTTTCTATCTTTCGTTAAAGTGGAGAGTGCTCTTGCTGAATGGCATGGATTGCACTATGGACTAATGTACCTTTCTTATTTTTTATTTTTTTAAACCATTTTATTTTTTATAACGAACAAGCTGCGATGTCACGTTTTCAGTTTGTTGTGTGTGCAAGAGGTATGGGTGCAATCAAACAGCTGCCTTTGCAGGGGACTTGCCTCATTGTCATGGTTCGTGGCCAGGTCAGATTACGTCAGAGTTTGTTGCCGTTTGTTGGATGCTCAGACGACCAAACAAACGCCGGTTAAACATGTTCAGTCTGGTAAAAACAGACTCTGACCAACGCCAACAGGGTTATCACACCTATCCAAAGACGAGTTTGTTGGCGTTTGTCGGTGCGTTGTGAACTGAAACAGCTGAAAACTACCCGCATTTGGCGGGTTGGCGAGTGTTAATGTCAAGCCCTGATTGTTACCAAGCCTGCCCTGGGTATACCAAAACTACCCGCATTTTTCTTGTCCGTTGCCCTCACAGATTCCTGCAATTAAGCTTGGATGTACATTTACATTCCAATAAAGTTCATTGTGCAAACAGTCTAACTTCAGAGGCATGTCATCAATTACAATAGGCCTACTTATAGGCAACTAGTCATATTTTCCACTCCATGAAACACATGTTAATGTTCAGTAGTACACGTATATGGTGCTTTAATGTATTTGTACTAAAATGCGTTCATTTTCAATGGGCATATATGCGTCTGAAACGGGTAGCCTAGTGCATCCCAAATTTTTCAACATTAAGATTTTAATATAACATTATAGTCCTTATGGCCTTTAGAAAAATGTTTTGTTTTTTTTTTGAGGTGGGGTAGTGCACAATAGGCCCCTGTGGTGTGGCCTAAGCTTTTGTCCTTAATGGCATTTGTTTCCCCTACACTACTTTTACTTTTATACTTTAAGTAGTTTTGAAACTAGTACTTTTACACTTTTACTTGAGTAAAAAGCTTGAGTTGATACTTCAACTTCTACATAAGTATTTTTAAACCCTAGTATCTATACCTCTACTTGAGTAATGAATGTGAATACTTTTGACACCAGTGTGGGCCACACTGTGTGTGTCCCCTCTGATGCCAGCAGCCAATCACAGCACTCGAATGAAGCGCCATATTGCTGTCTCCTCATCGGAAAGGGATAAAGGTACCCTTTCAACAGACACTCCTTGTTCCGAGTCTGTCCTGTACGGGGATAGGCATTAACAAATATACCGTTCTGATTCTGGCCTTCAAAGGGGGAAGACATAACAGATAGACCGTCCCAGCTTGCAAAGGTGAGATTCTAACAGATACAACCCCTTTCTGAGTCTCCCTTCGGATGAGACATAACAGATACACAGTTCTTGGTCTCAACTCTGTAAGGAGTGAGACATTAACAGAGACAACCATGTTCTAAGCCTCAAACCTGTGAGGAAAGAGACATTAACAAACACTACGTTCAGAGTTTCCATCCAGCGAGACCATAACATCTGCAACAAGGTTAAGCTCAGGAGAGCAAATCTTCACTCCAATGTACCTTTGTCTGCATGTTCTAGATTAAGGACCTTCTGCACCTACGCCAGGGCCTCATCTGCGTGTTGCAGATTTTAGGACCCTTTGGTAATCCAGGAGATCAGCATCCCGCAGAGCTTTGTGTTCAAGTGTTACAACCACACCTTCCTGGACTCAAGTTCCATGATCCTCCTTGTTTGCACACCTGAACTCACTTCCCTCATCAGTCTTCCCACCTTCCCTGGATTCCCTGCACCTGTGTATTGTCATTAGCACTCCCTTTAAATTGGACTCACTCCTTGCACTCCCTGTCAGATATATTGTTTATCATATGTTGTGTATCTCTTCCGTTTCCGTTGTGTGTAGTAGAGAGGCACAGACGACTCTAACAGAATAACTGACCAATACCGAAGGACTTCAACGTTTAAACGATGGGATTGTTCCTGTTTTCTGGTTCTCCCGCGTCTCTCAACGAAAAGCAAGCCTCAGCAGAGGATCGCCTGTGTGGTTTCCGGCAGGACGGTCGCCCGCTGGAGAGGTATGTGGAGGAATTTACTGAGCTTGCTTACTTGGTGAACTGGCCAGATGCCCCGTTAAACACTTGTTTTCTGGCGGGTATGGACAAGGACACGATTCGGTTTAGTGAATTTTTTTCCCTAGTCGAGACAATTAATCTTATTCTCTTTCTGAATTGTTCTGAGTTTGTAATTGAAGAGGTTCAAGAAGAGTCATGTATTCCTCGTCCAGTCCCCACAGAAATACAAGCGGCCTGACCAGTTCGCCAACCGACAGTTTCCTCCGCATACCCCTCCAGTGGGTATTCCCCTGGTGTCCTGCCTGGCCAAAACCCCAAGCCGGCCAAAGAGAAGTCTACCGCTAGGCCCAAACAGCCAAAGAATGTCGTTAAGCAGCCCCAATCTCCTGCGATTTCTGTCTCTGAGCCACCCAAGTCTCCAAAAAATTCTGTGTCTGAACAGTCCAAATCTCCAGTGAATTCTGCCTCCAAGCAACTCAAGTCTCTAATGTGTGAAAGCAAAGACTGGTTGATTGATTGACTGGAGAACATGTACAATTTAAAATAACCGTTTTCTATTTGAATATATTTCACAAAGTAATTTATTCCTGTGATGGCAAAGCTGAATTTTCAGCATCATTACTCCAATCTTCAATGTCACATGATCCTTCAGAAATCATTCTAATATGCTGATCTGCTGCTCAAGAAACATTTAATGTGTACAACTGTACAAAATATTTGTGTACAATATTTTTTTTCAGGATTATTTGATGAATAGAAAGTTCAAAAGAACAGTGTTTATCTGAAATCTAATCTTTTGTAACATTATAAATGTCTTAACTGCCACTTTTGATTGATTTAATGCATCCTTGCTGAATAAACGTATTAATTTCTTTAATTTTTTCAAAAATATAAAAATAAAAATTCTTACTGACCCCAAACTTTTGAACGGTAGTGTATAATGCTACAGAAGCTTTGTATTTCAGATAAATGCTGTTCTTTTGAACTTTCAATTCATCAAGGAATCCTGGAGAAAAAAAAAAAAAAAAAAAAAAAAAAATACACAACTGTTTTCAACATTGAAAATAATCATAAATGTTTATTGAGCAGCAAATCAGCATATTGGAATGATTTCTGAAGGATCATGTGACACTGAAGACTGGAGTAACGATGCTGAAAATTCAGCTTTGCATCACAGGAATAAATTACTTTGTCAAATATATTTAAATAGTACACAGTAATATTATGAAATATTACAAATTTAAAATAACTGTTTTTTTAACTGTGTTTTTAATTAAATGTAGCCTTGGTGAGCAGACGAAACTTCTTTTAAAAACATTAAAAATCTTAGTGGTTCCAAGCTTTTGGACTGTACTGTATATACAGTGTGTACGGAAAGTATTCAGACCCCCTTAAATTTTTCACTCTGTTATATTGCATCCATTTGCTAAAATCATTTAAGTTCATTTTTTTTTCCTCATTAATGTACACACAGCACCCCATATTGACAGAAAAACACAGAATTGTTGACATTTTTGCAGATTTATTAAAAAAGAAAAACTGAAATATCACATGGTCCTAAGTATTTAGACCCTTTGCTCAGTATTTAGTAGAAGCACCCTTTTGATCTAATACAGCCATGAGTCTTTTTGGGAATGATGCAACAAGTTTTTCACACCTGGATTTGGGGATCCTCTGCCATTCCTCCTTGCAGATCCTCTCCAGTTCTGTCAGGTTGGATGGTAAATGTTGGTGGAGAGCCATTTTTAGGTCTCTCCACTGATGCTCAATTGGGTTTAAGTAAGGGCTCTGGCTGGGCCATTCAAGAACAGTCACAGAGTTTTTGTGAAGCCAATTGTATTGGGGGTTGTAGGCTAGAGTTTTTGCTTCAAAATTATGTAAAAATTATAATGCCTATTTGTTCATATAAAACAATATATTGATTTAAGTTTTTGTAAGACACTTTTTGTCAAGAAACACAGTATGCGTGGAGGTGTGAATCATCATGAATAATGGGTGATTTACATCTGAGAAGACAAAAGAATCGCATAAAGAACCTCTAATGGTGCTGCACATTAATGAGGTCTTTTGGTCAGGTAGGCTGTGAAAAAAACTCTGTAATCATATCTCAGCTCAATTTAAAATAATGGTATTCTATTATATTGGAATCATGGAAGTGATCAGCCTGTGGCACTGCTGAGGCACTATTGTGCTCTACCAAGCACATTGTGCTCTACCAAGATGGCGCCAGTGTACCTGTCGGCATGCCGTCTCTCAGAGTCTGTAGCTCTGGTGTCGTGTAGACTCAGTGTTGACCTATGATCGTCAAACTTTGCTTAACATCAAGAACTGTATGGGAGATCATCCATTTTGTCCTGTTCTGTATTCTCGTTTTCAATCCTCGTTCAACCTACGTTAGAGCACGCTCGCCGGTTACCTTGCTGCGTTCCTCTTCTAAGGAAGCGCCGCAGAAAGAGAGGTAATCGTGGTGGTGTTCGAGTGAGAGTCAGACGGACAATTGCCTCTTCCATACAATCGGCGGAGTTTCCCTTGGATACTATATACTTGGAGGGATTTCACTTGACGCGACGCTCATGGGATTATAGATATGTTTTTCATCAAACTCTTTCTCCGGACTTCTCTCGCTCGGCAGTTTGCTCCGCCCCTCCGCGATCACGGATTCGCCACAGAGTAAACTGCTCAAATCTTCGCCAACTGGATTTTGTTCAAATGGATCTGCCCTCGTTACCTGAGTCTCATCTGAATATGGCTCTAGTAAATACTAGGTCTGTGTGCAACAAATCTTTTATATTAAACGACTTCTCTACCAGTCATGACTTGGATATCTTATTTTTGACAGAGACTTGGGCCAGTGCTGGCGAGTCAACAGTCTTCGAGGAACTCTGTCCGCCTACCTATAGATTTATTAGTACCCCAAGGTCTGCTGGCAAGGGCGGTGGGGTTGCTATGGTTTTTAAACAAACACTCAACGTTCGGACAGTTTCCGTTGGAGTTTACTCGTCGTTTGAGGTGCAGTGTGTCGCATTAGAATCCACTTCTTCCACTCTCTATTCTGTGCATTGATCTATAGGCCACCTAACCTAACCAGTGCTTTTATAAGCGACTTTTCTGAATTTTTTACTTTTATCCTGCCTTTGTATGATCGTATGTTAATTTTGGGTGACTTTAATGTACATGTATGCTGCCCAGGTCGACCCTTTGTTACTGAATTTTGTAATGTCTTGGATTCCTTTGGTCTTAGTCAACACATAAATCAAGCTACACATGTCCTTGGTCATACTCTCGACCTTATATTGTTATTTGGGACGCGTATTGATAATGTTAATATTGAAAAAGCTTCCTTCTCTGATCACAAGCCCATTGTTTTTAATGTCTCTGCTATAAGTTCTGCTGTGTTAACTACGCCTACTGGCTACTACTCCCGTTTTATAAACTCGCTTACTGCTTCTCAGTTTAGTAAATGTTATCTAGCTAATGCTGTTGAAACATCTATCTTAAATGCTGCTGAGTCTTCCTCTGGGCCTGATGATTTGGTTACTTTATTTTATACATCTTGCTCTAACATTTTAGATGCCATTGCACCCTTCAAGCTGAAACAACGAAAGCAAAAATCGTATTACTGGCTGGACGAAAATACTCGTTCTCTCAGACAGACCTGTCGTAAAGCAGAGCGGAGATGGAAGCATGATCGTTTAACTGTGTCCTTTTGAGATTTTTAAAGACTGTCTGTTCAAGTTTCAGCATGCTGCAAAATTAGCAAGATCAAGGTATTTTTCTGATTTAATTGCTACACATCAACATAGGCCTAAGATTTTATTTCATGTTTCATGGGGAACCCTCGATTGAACTTTGTGAGAAATTTTTAACCTTTTTTTTCTGACAAAGTGATAGCCATTCGTTCTTCCTTCACTTTACAGTTTGCAGATCAGACTCTGAATTCACTGGCTACTCCGGTATGCTTTTATCGTTTTCAGCATGTTTCGTTAAAGGATCTGGGTGATCTGGTTAACCGAATGAAAATAACTTCCACCTCACTTGATGTTCTCCCCTCAGAGATTATTAAAGCATCTTTCTCTGAAATTGGCCCCAGTATCCAAGCGTTGATTAATTCATCTTTGGATGCTGGGTTAGTCCCTAATTGTTTTAAACATGCGGTTGTTCAACCTTTGCTAAAGAAACAGGGTTTGGATGAGGGTTCTTTAAATAATTATCGCCCTGTCTCAAAGCTATCGTTCTTGTCAAAGTTGTTAGAGAAAGTTGTGCAGTCACAATTGATCTTGTTTTTAAATTCAGCTAAGTTCTTGGAACCTTTCCAGTCTGGCTTCACTGCTCATCATAGCACAGAGTCTGCTTTGTTAAAGGTATCTAATGATATTTTACTTGCAGTTGATGCTGGTAAAAATGCTGTTTTAATGCTACTGGATCTTACAGCTGCCTTTGATACTGTAGATCATGATGTACTTCTTTGGCGTTTAGAGCATTTGATTGGTATCAAGGGTACCGCCTTACAGTGGTTCACTTCATATCTTAGAGACAGGTCCTTTTCTGTATCTTTGGGCAAATGTTCTTCTTCTTCAGCTCCTATTATTAGTGGTGTACCTCAGGGTTCCATCTTGGGCCCGCTCCTTTTTAACTTATATATGCGTCCATTAGGGAATATTATTAGAGGACACAATGTTTCGTTTCATTTATACGCTGATGATACCCAGTTGTACATTCCATTGAAAGCTGCTGATTTGTCTTGATGAGGTCAAGAAATGGTTAAAGAATAACTTTCTCCAAATTAATGAAGACAAAACTGAAATCATTGTTTTTGGTCCCCCAAAAGTGAGAAATGGACTCATTAACGAACTTGGAAATCATTTCCCCTCAGTTTCTTCTCAGGTTAGGAACCTTGGTGTCATCTTAGACTCTGAATTATCCTTAACCAAGTAAATAAATTCAGTTGTTAAGAATAGTTTTTATCAATTACGGATTATTTCTAAACTTAAATCATTCTTGTCTTTTCAAGATTTGGAGAAGGTCATTCATGATTTTATCACATCGCGTTTAGGTTATTGCAACTCATTGTATTTGGGCCTTCCTCAGTCATCCATTGCTCGCCTCCAGATGGTTCAAAATGCAGCTGCAAGGATGTTAACCAGAGCAAAGAAATTTGACCATGTCACTCCAATCTTGGCATCGCTCCATTGGCTTCCAGTCCACTTAAGGATTCAGTTCAAAATTTTGTTGTTTGTTTTTAAAGCTCTTAATGATCAAGCCCCCTCCTATTTAAAAGATCTTATTATTCCACATTCATCTAGTAGATCCTTAAGGTCTGCAGACCAGTATCTCTTATATGTCCCTCGATCACGTTTGAAAACCAAGGGTGACAGAGCTTTTTCAATTGCTGCACCTCGCTTATGGAATCAGTTGCCACTGGATATTCGCCTTGCACCTTCTATTTTCATTTTTAAGAAGAGGCTGAAAACGTATCTTTTCTCCCAAGAGTTTTTAAATTAGTCTTAGTTCTCTGTTATTTTAGTATATTGTCCACCATGTTGTTTTATTCTGATTTTATTTTATTATTTTTGTATTTTATTTCATTTTTATCATTATTAATATTATTATTTTTTCTATACTCTGTTCAGCACTTTGGTCAGCTTTGCTGTTTTTAAATGTGCTATATAAATAAAATTTACTTACTTATATTCTTTAAAATATAATGCATTTCTGTGATGCAAACAGTCTGAATATAGGTTTTTAGTTTAAAAGCATTCACATTTGGAGAAATATTGATGGATTCTCATGTTTATGTAAATTTTCTATACAGAGGAGTTATATTTATTCTATATTCATGATCACTTTGAGCACTGGTGTTTTCAGTTCATACTTGCAGCCGGAGGGCACTCTGTACACCTTTAGTCCACAAATTAATCTAAAGAAGAGGACATTTCAGGAATGGTGTTTTCAATTCATACTTGCAGCCGGAGGGCGCTCTGTGCACATTTAGTCCACAAAGTATTCTAAAGAAGAAGAACCAGGAACTAACTGCATGTCCTCCAGAGCTCGCTAACCATGGCTTTAACACTCTGAGGTCTGAAAACGTGTCGGCGCGTTTTGCAGGTTTTTGCAGCAAAACAGACTTAAAATACTCCGTCATTTTTTGTCATAGAGACATAAGTAATATATCAATTGAAACTATAGAATATCTTCTTTTATTTATATACACTCAAAGTAAAAACAAAATGTTGTGCTTTTTGTAAAATAAAGAAAACTAACATGATGCGTGATCTCTCCTCTCCCTCTGAACGAAGTCCAATCTGATAGTTCTCAGAAAATGAACTGTAACTTAGTGAATACTAATGACAAAAAAAATGACACTTATGTCTAAAGAAACGATGAAATGTCAGGTTTTAAATCGTGCACGTCAAATCGAAAACAAACCTTATGTGTTTATGTAATCTGTATGAAAAGTGAGCCATGTCAGAAGTCTGTGATTCAGCTCATTATCTGCTAATGCGGCCACGCCCACGGAGCCAGCGCTATTCAGACGCAAATTCAGAGGTAATACATGCATTCATCATCTCAATCGTGTATTTATTGTCTTGAAAAGTGTTTATCTGGATGTAAAAGTCATGGTTAGCGATCTCTAGAAGACATGCAGTTAGTTCCTGTTTACTTTTCTTCTATGGATGAATTTTAGATGAGTTTTTGTTTCTTTAGCTCCCTCCTGCTGCAGTATGTATAGACCTTTTTCACACTTCCGGGTTTTTGGCTTCCGGAATGAGCCACGCAGTGTAAAAGATTTTCCGGTTACAGTGATAGATAGCCTCGATCAGAACCAGTTCGGGAATCAAAGTCGTTTTACGAATTAAATGTCTTGAAAATGTTTGAACGGCCTTGGTGAATTATTGGTGAGACTACAGAGCTCGCATTAAGAGCTAAATTTAATAAATAATTTGAAGTGATGGCGGTTAAACTGGTTATATTCTTCGTGTATGTTTGGTGCGGCTGTGCATTATCGCGCTCCATGTGCTGTAAAGACAGTGTCTGTGTCTAAACGTGCATACTATGTGACATTATTAATATTCAGTACTATTTAGGGTGGATAGTATGCACATAATGAGATGTATAGAGTGTTTTTAGCGACGTGCTGGGGAAATGATCGACTGGTAGATCCCTTATCACACAAGCCTGATCCTCTGATTCGTGAAGCAGGACTGCTCGCACCATGATATTTCTGGATATAAACACTTCAGTCATCTCTCACTCATTTTCCTGTCATCATCATCTTAAAGTGTGTTTTATGCGCAGCATTGTTATGCTATTGCAACATGCAAAGACTGATAGTTGTGTACAGTGTGGTTTTGGAAATTATGTCTTAGTTTAATCATTTTAATCGATCAGTATTAATTATAACATATGCTTGAATGTGGGATGTGATGCCATATGAGACATGCTATATATTTTTTAAAACGTAGCTATTAAACTCACGACATTATTATGTATCTCACGACTTTATATCCCACATTAAAGTATATATTGGGAGTTAATTTTTTTAATTAATAAATTATATAAATGTTCGTAGTACGTAATACGATCTGGGAAATTGCTGAATGCGTAGCTGCATAGCCTTTGCTGTATGACAGCTGGTGATATAAATCCATCTTCCGGTAAATTCGATCAACGGTCTGAGTGGCTGTATAAGCTACAAACAAGTAGAAAATAATTTATTTGTAGATTATACAAAAGCTATTTGGAAAACAGACAAAACAGAAAAGGTAAGAAGCGATATTTGAGAAAAGAGCATATCAATGTAATAGCCGTAGACGCATAGCGGAACTAACTTTACCCTGCGTCACGTGATTTCCGATTCTTGTGAAAAAGGTCTATTGGAAACTCCATTCATGGAATAGCCTCTTCTTCTTTTAGATGAATTTGTGGACTAAAAATGCACATAGCGCCCTCCGACTTCAAGGATGAATTAAAAACACCAGCGCTCATAGTAATGACAATGAATATTAAATTAATATAACTCCTCTGTATAGAAAATTGACACAAGCATATGAGAATCCAATATTTCTCCAAATGTGCATGCTTTTAAACTAAAAGCCTATATTCAGACTCTTTGCATCACAGAAATACATTATATTTTAAAGTATAATATAAAATCATTACTTTATATTGTAATATTTTTCTGTATGTTTCATATATCATAATGAGCTTGAGACATCACAGAAGGTTTTTTTCACAGCCTACCTTACTGAAGTGCCTCATTAATATGCAAGTCATTTCAGAATTTTTGTTTTCGATTTGACTTACACGATTTAAAACCTGATATTTCAAAGTTTTTTTTTAGACATAATTAATTTTTTTTGTGATTAGTATTCACTAAGTTATAGTTCATTTTCTGAGAACTATCAGATTAAACTTTGTTCAGAGGGAGAGGACAGATCATGCATCATTTTAGTTTTATTTTTCAAAAAGCGCAACATTTTGCTTTTACTCTGAGTGTATACAAATAAAAGATATTCTATAGTTTCAATTGATATATTACTTATGTCTCTATGACAAAAAATTTAGTATTTTAAGTCTGTTTTGCTGCAATGTGGAAAAAAAAAACTTCAGGGAGTTAAAAGCCTCTTTTGTGCAGCACTACTTCCTTCCGCCATGGATTCAAATCTCAAGATGACAGTTGGACCAAGCCTCCGTTACTAATTCTAAAACGTCTCTTTAGAACTAGTAACAAAGGAACGTTGAGTCGCTTCATTGAAACTCATTGTATTTTGTACAGTATTGAGAGAGAGAGATCGTATGAGAGAGTAGGCTTTTATGTGTCTGATATATTGTATTACATTCATTCTTCAAGTCGATGTCCATAATATTATATCCATTATAAAAGTCTGTTTGAATGTCCACTGAGGAAAGCAATCTTGTATTTGTCCTTTTTACAGCTATGGGAATTTTCCATAACATCCATAACACCACAGCGCTAAAACAACTTCCTTTGCAAAAGTTCCTTTCAATTTAAAAGTTCACCTGTAAAGTGTTGACGCCATCTAATGGCGTATTAATATAACTTTCACTCAATCCATATAACGCACTAATGGACATATTTATATAAACTATTTATTGAACAACAAATACACAATTGTACAGTTCAGTCAAACATAAAGCACTAGTTATTTAAAAAAAAAAAAAAAAAAACTATAGGTCACCATTTACGCTTATATGTGGGTTTTACAAATATTTAACGAATGAAAAGGATTTTAACCCTCTGGAGTCTGAGGCTGATTTGGGGCCTGGAGAAGTTTTGACATGCCCTGATATTTGTGCTTTTTTCAGTTGTTCATAAACATATAAATGACAAGTGTCATTACACTGCAGTCAGCACAAAATAGGATACCATAAAATGTGAGGAGCATGTATGTACATGTTTGTATTTTTTAAGGAATAACGTTTATGTGTGGTTATTGAAAAAACAAAAAACTTAAGTCACTGAAATAAGGCCAAAAAAATATTAAATCTGTGTTCAGAAGACTTCTGGGTATTGGAGGTTATAGACTAGAGTTTTTGCTTCAAAATTATGTAAAAATTATCCTTCCTACTCCTTCATATAAAACAATAGAGAGATTTAAATTTTCTAAAACATCTTTGGTCAAGAAACACAGTACGCGTGGAGGCGTGAATCCTCAAGAATAATGGGTCATTTACACCTGAGAAGACAAAAGAATCGCATAAAGAGCTCTGAGCTGCATTAATAATGAGCTCTTTCAGTCAGGTAGGCTGTGAAAAAAAAAAAAACCTGTGATCATGTCTCAAGCTCATCATATGGTGTATATCAAACATACAGAAAAAATAGAAATACTTTAAAATATTATTACAATTTAAAATAATGTTATTCTATTATATTCTTTAAAATATAATGTATTTCTGTAGCGGATAATGAGCTGAATCACGGATTTCTGACATTGCTCTCTTTTCATACAGATTACATAAACAGAGAATGTTTGTTTTCGATTTGACTTACATGATTTAAAACCTGACATTTCAAAGTTTTTTCAGACATAAGTCAAATTTTTTTGTGATTAGTATTCACTAAGTTACAGTTCATTTTCTGAGAACTATCAGATTGGACTTCCTTCAGAAGGAGATGAGAGATCATGCATCATGTTAGTTTTCTTTTTTACAAAAAGCACAACATTTTGTTTTTACTCTGAGTGTACACAAATAAAAGAAGATATTTCACAGATTAAAATGGTGTATAACTCTTAATTGTATGTGCTACAATAACGGAGTATTTTGAGTCTCTTCCACACTGGTAAGAAAAAAAATGCGGTGGTATCGCCGGCGAGACCTCAGAGTGTTAAAGAGCGTGTGCCAAAACTTTGTAACTCCTCAAACTGTCAGTCAAACCTCATAAATCCACCTCATCTCATGAATGAAGTTTGGTCATCTCATCTATGCAATGCAAAAGTAAATAAAGATCTGGGGCCCTATTTTAACTATCTAAACGCAAAGTGTAAAGTGCACGGCGCAGGTGCACTCAGGGCGTGTCCAAATCCACTTTTGCTATTTTAACGACGGAAAAACGGTCCGTGCACCGGGGCGCATTTTTTAAATGGGTTGTCCCTATTCTCTTAATGAGTAATGGGCGTAATGTTCAATAAACCAATCAAAGTGTCATCTCCTGTTCCCTTTAAGCCCTGGCGGACTGCTATTTACATGGCGGAATTTGTTGGCGGAAAAGCTGAACGCTTTTCAAGCAAAGAAACCGATCTGCTCGTGTGCAAAGTGAAAGCGGGCTTGCAAATGCAGGCTTTCAAATATCTCTGCGCGATGAGTCAGTTAATATATATGTGTGTGTATTGGCACGATTGTTCAATTAATTAGCCAATTTCGTTCATCATAAGTAGTAATAGGCTGAATTGAAAAATAGGTAGCCTAATTCTAATACACACAATGACTATTCATCATTACATTTTTATATTTATGTAGCCTACACAATAATATTCTTTTACACTGTAATCCTTTTGTTTTTAATATTTGGCATGTTTGTGTGATGCGCATCCCTGTGTGTAATAAGCAAAGTCAACACGCACTGTAGACGCGCCCAGAGGTGCAGTTTCTACCAACGCGCTCTAACAAAAAAATATTGCAACATTGACTTTAGACTTTAGACCAGGTTTGAGTTGGTCTATGGCGCAGTCTATTTCAGCTCCTTAAAATAGCAATGCGCCTGAACACACCTCTTTTTTAGACCAGCACGGCCATGGGTGCACTAACTGGCGCAAATGCATTTACTAAGTTAAGGACGTGGCGCTGAACGGGAAAACGCGAATGGCGCCGGACGCAAACTAGTAAACACACTTGCGCTGCGCCTTGCGTTGCATTGCATTACTCCACGCATAACCTGATATTGCTGAGTTCAGCATGTTCCTGGGTCAACATTTTTGTTGATCCTGGAACAACATTCAAATCAACCAATCAGATTTGAGGGACAAGTTTACAGATTATGTCAAGTTTAGGCTTAAAATCATGAATTGGTGCTTCTACATCAGTGTTATTCATCTATAATTTCCCTCTGATTTTTGGATAACTTATGGGTAGGGTTAGGTTTAGGGGTAGGAATAGGGTTAAGACAAAATTTTCAGACTAGAATGTTGTTCCAGGATCAACAAAATGTGTTGACCCAGGAACACGTCTAACTCAGCAATATCAGGACGTGTGTACTCCACCCTTGCGCTACTTGTTATATTTCATTAAACCCTAATTTTCAGTGAAGATTCTAAATGGACTTTTCTGTAAAAACCAGATCATAAAATATATCTTTAAACTGGATTGATTGATTGCTTGACGCTATATTTTATCTTGTCTTGTTTATTTATATAGCACTATTTAAATGTAATTATGCTTTACTTAAATTCTAGAATAATGACAGACATCGGCAACATATAAAACATCACATCTAACCATTATACACTACCAATATTAGATGCGCTTTCAAAAAGTTCTTAACTCTGGAGTCGGGAAACGCGCCGGCGCGTTTTGCAGGATTTTTTTCACTTTGCAGCAAAACAGACTTAAAATATTCCGTCATTTTTTGTCATAGAGACATAAGTAATATATCAATTGAAACTATAGAATATCTTCTTTTATTTGTGTATACTCAGAGTAAAAACTAAATCTCTCATCTCCCTCTGAACAAAGTCCAATCTGATCTCAGAAAATGAAATGTAACTTGGTGAATACTAATGACACAAAAATGAGACTTATGTCTAAAGAAACGTTTAAATGTCAGGTTTTAAATCATGTAAGTCAAATCTCTGGCTCATTATTATGCAGGTCATTACAGGTTATTGTGCAGATCTTTTGTCTTCTCAGGTGTGAATCACAGCATTATTCATGAAGATTCATGCCTCCACGCGTGTTTCTTGACAAAAAGTGTCTTACAAAATTAAAATTAATATATTGTATATAAACGAGTAGGCAGGATAATTTTTACATCATTTTGAAGCAAAAACTCGTCTACAATCTCCAATACCCAAAAGTCTTGTGAACACACATATAATATTATTTTTTGGCCTTATTTCAGTGACTGAAGTCTCAAGTTTCAAGTTTTTTCATTAACCACGCATAAACGTTATTCCTTCAAAAAAAAAATATGGTAGCCAAGTTCGTGCTGAATACAGTGTAATGACACTTTTTCCATTAATATGTTTATGAACAACTGAAAAAAGCACAAATGTCAGGGCATGTCAAATTTCTCTAATTAGAGAAGCTAATACAAAGGTAATTGATTAATGTTTCTTTACCTTCCTTAAAAGCCTTGCCGCAGCATTTTGTACTGATTGTAATTGAGAAAAAGATGTGGCGGTAATGCCAGAATACAGAGAGTTACAGAAATCCAGCCATGATACAATAAAGTTATGGATTACTCTTTCAAAATCTGCATTAGATGAAAATGGTTTGGTTTTTGACTAAAAATTTTTAGGTTATCGATTAAAAAGCCTAAATCTCTTACTGTTGTTTTCGAACAAGGGGATGCCAGGGGACTCGAATCTAATAAAATTTTTGTGGAGTTTTTTGGTGGCTAAAAACAATAACCTATTTTTTTCCTCATTCAACATTAAAAAGTTTTTTGCCAACCAATTTTTGATGTCCACAGACAGTGCTGTTTCTAGGCATAGGCAAAGTAGGTGGTCGCCTAGGGCACAAAAAGCTGGGGGGGTGCCAGTGAGACCCCGCCCCACCAAGAGTTTTTTTTTTTTATTTTTTTTTTTATTATTATTATTATTACTACTACTACTACTACTACTACTACTACTACTATTCATCTGTGGTCTATAACTCCTCCCCGAACTCCCCGCTGCTCTGTATCTTGCTCTCTCATTGGCTGTCAGTCATCGCCGATGTGGTTTTCAGTCAGAACACTTTTCACACAGCAGGATTTTGAATCGCCGATTCTCTCAGATCGCATCTTTGCTCATTCACACTGAGTGATTGTCACTCGCGTGAATGAGCACCGATTTGCCTGTGATTTAAGGCATTTGTCTGTAATTTCTAAACCTGCCGGCGAGCCAAAATCGGGGCTAAAATTGTGCAGTCTGAACTTGGCTTAAACCTAAGTTTACTGCCCATGGGCGCCATCTGGCTGTGAAAAAATGAATAACACTTTATTCAACTATACTTCATTCTGTCACCACAAAATTTGAACAAGATGCATCTCACATGTAGGAGAGCATCACCAAAAAAGAATTTCTCTGATGTTATTGCCTTTCTGAGTTATTCCTTGTCAAATAAAAAAAATGAAAAATTTATTTTAAAAAATTATATATTTTGTCTCTTATCATCAGTTTCTCAGCATAAAATACATATTTACATATTCATAATTAATCATAATGAGTTATGAATAGTTATTAATACTTCCCCTTTGAGTTAATTTCGCTACAGGAGAAAGGATAGAGCCTTGCGGAAACCCCCCAAGGAAGATGTTTTTTACCCGAGATTGTATTATTATAATTGACTGAAAAATATCTATCATTCAAATAGGACTGAAACTATTTCAAAACTGTACCCTTTAACCCTACTGAATGTTCAAGACGGGAAATGAGGATGTTATGGTCGATCATGTTAAAGGCTGCAGTCAAATCAAGCGGCACCAAAACAACACCATCTTCTTTGTGTAAAGCCAGGAAGATATCACTTATAACGCATAGCGCCGACTCCGTGCTCTGGCCTATTTTGAACCCTGACTGAAACATTTCTCCTATAAAATTTTCATGTAGGAATGAAAGAAGTTATGATGATTGTTGTTGTTAATCAAGTGAATAATTAGTTTGAACCTACAATTTGTGTCTTTAGAGGGTCTGCAAGCATAAACATCCAGTTTGGTCAGTCCGTCCATTTACTTTTTTGTTATACTTTGCTGACAAACAAAACCACTGTCAATAGGTTGTTGTTCAAACAATAAATGAGAGCACATGATGATTGTACCAAATGTTTTTTGTTTGTTTGTTTGTTTGTTTTTGTTTGTTTTTTCCATTTAAATTTTTTTCATTTATTCTGACATATTTTGTCATTTATTGTGCACTAAAACAACAGCTTTCATAAACAGTTTTTAATTGTTGTCTTTTGATATTGAACTGCCTTTCATTTCTCTAATTCAACTTCTCTTTGTGATAGAGTTCCTGTGCAAGGAGTGCCCCAGGGTGCACATCCACTTCAGCCGTGTGGACATAAGGGAAATTCCTGCAGAGCCCATCTTTTTCCGCAGGTGGCTACATGAAAGATTTGAAATCAAAGACAAGTGAGTAACCGAAATAGCCCCTAGTCTATGGGGTTAGATTTCCCCCTAGTTTTGCGGTCACAGATCAAAAAATAAGCGTGAATCAAAAATTTAAAAACACATGTAAAAATATATAAAACAAACTTAAAAAAATAATGCAAAATTATCAGAATGGCAAAGAACGTGGTCACGGATCGAAATATAAGCGATAATAAGCGTGAATTGAAAAATTGGTCCCACTTTATATTAAGTGGTCTTAACTACTATGTACTTACATCAACAATTAAGTACAATGTATTTATTGGGTTCATATTGAATTGCAAAACACATTTGCAGCTATTGAGGTAGATACGGTAAGGTTAGGGACAGGTTTGGTGGTATGGGTTGGTTTAAGGGTAGGGGTAAGGTGTAAGGGATGGGTCAACAGTGTAATTATAAATGTAATTACAGAAATAATTACATGCAGGTGTTTTTAAAATATAAGTACAATGTAAAAACATGTATGTACACAATAAGTGCATTGTATCAAATGATTAATTTAAATGTAAGTACATAGTAGTTAAGGCCACTTAATATAAAGTGGGTCCGAAAAATTAAGTGCATTTAAAAAAAGCATGAATCAACACTTTAAACACATTAAAAATGATATTGCACATATCTCAAACTTGTGTTTGTGTTCTTAAAAGTTGTTTTCCTTGTTTCCTTGTTTCCTTGCTGCTTTTGTGTTGTTTTCACCCTCTAAGTCTGAGTAATATGCGTTTACAACAAAAACAGCACAACCGCTAACTGATATGTACAAACATGTAGATTTCATGTGCTCATAACTTCATGAAAAATGCACAGATCATAGAAAATGGCACATCATTATTTAAAGCAGATTCTCACGATTAAAATGAACCAAAATCAACATAATATATTGTGTTGATCACAAGATATTACTCACGGAATGATTAAACATACTTGGCTAAACATGTCTCTCATCTCTCCGGAATGCAGTGTGTATCCAATGTTCCCGGAACCATCCATGATCGTTTTCCAACGTGGAATAACACAAAATAGGTATCATCTCAAAGCTTAGAAACTCAGCTTTTTAATGCATCTAACTATTTTGAAAAACTCCTCAAGAGTGCTGAGAAGTGCCTCTAAAGCCGAGTTCAGACTGCACGATTTTCAAAGTAGTCGGGTCACTGTTCTTTTCACACTTTATGACTATCTTGGCCAGCATTCAGTCGCTGCTGTGTTCAAACTGCACGATGGATTGGCGACAGAAGGTTTCACACTGCATGACTTTACAATAGGAAAAATTGCCGACAACTCTGTCTGGCATGCAAACTACGTTTCACAACCAAACACAAGCGAGATGTGACAAGGAAACAATGCGATATCACGCATGCAAGACCGGAGTTGTTGTTAGGGGCCAAGTACCGAAGGTGCGGAGGCACCTATTGTTATTGTTGGCGTTCTTTTTTTTTTATTTTTTTTTTTATTAGGGGCCAAGCACCGAAGGTGCGGAGGCACCTATTGTTATTGTTGGCTTTTTTTTTTTTTTTTTTTTTTTTTTTTTAGGGAGCAAGCACCGAAGGTGCGGAGGCACCTATTGTTATTGTTGGCGTTCTTTTTTTTTTTTTTTTTTTTTTTTATTCTTCTTCTTCTTCTTCTTCTTCTTCCGCTCTTGAAGTCTATGTGAGCCCATAGAACCGCTTGCGGGAAAGTTGTGAAATTTGGCACACAGTCAGAGGACAGTCTGACCTTTGTCCATAGCAAATTTGGAGTCTCTAACTCAATCCCTCTAGCGCCACCAGCTGTCCAAAGTTGCACTTATGTTTATGTTAATAACTTTTGAACCATAAGGGCTAGAAACACAATTTTTCCTCTTATTCCTTGGCTCAAGACGAATCGAACGCACCATATGACGTCATTTTCCGTCATGAAAATTTTTCCGCCATTTTGAATTTTCTGAAAAACTTACTTTTTCGAACTCCTCCTAGGCCGTTACTCCGATTTTCATGAAAATTGAATCAGATCATCTTCAGACCATGCTGACAAAAAGTTATGGAATTCAAGTTGATTCCTCAAACCATTTTCGAAAAACTAACGAACGAATTGTACGTAGTGCTTGCGAAAACAGAAGTAAGGCTGTATCTCCGCAACGCTTTATCGTATTCAGACCAAACTTGGTACATGTCATCACAAGCATGACCTGAGGTACCATGCAGTGTTTCGGCGCAACGCCACCTACTGGTGCGGAGATATGAAAAATGGGTATTTTTGCTTATAACTTCTGATGGGTTGGTCCAAAAATCATAAATGTCTCGTTGGATTCGGGGAATCATGCCGAGTCGAATGATATCCAATTTTCCCAATTCGGCCATTTTGGCCGTCGGCCATTTTGAATTTTGTGCTAAAATGCTGTATTTTACGAACGCATTAACGTATCTTTACAAAACTTGGTATGGGTCATCAGCACAATGCCCTGAAGGAGCCTGAGAAGTTTCGGCACAGCGCCTCCTTGTGGTCAAAAGTTATAAAAAAATTTACAAAAATGCTTTTACTGTATTCACCAATTGTAATGAAACTGGTCTCAGTAGATTCCTTGGGTCATGCTGAGAACATAGATATCACATTTGCTATAGTCAGCTAAACTTCCTGTCCGCCATATTGTTTTTCTTCAAAAACCTACTTTTTCGAACTCCTCCTAGACCGTTGCTCCAATTTTCACCAAAATTGAACCGTGTCATCTTCAGACCATGCCGACAAAAAGTTATGGATTTCAAGTCGATAAGTCAAACCGTTTTCGTATACCGGAGCAAAGAATTTGAGAGATGATGCAAAAATTACTCTTGAAGCTGTATCTCTACAATGCTTCGACATATTCAGACCAAACTTGGTACGTATCACAAGCATGACCTGAGGCATCATACAGTGTTTCGGCGCAGCGCCACCTACTGGAGTGGAGATATGAAAAATGGCTATTTTTGCTTATAACTTCTGATGGGTTTGACCAAAATTCATTAATTTGGTATGGGTCATCAGGACAATGCCCTGAAGCAGCCTGAGAAGTTTCGGACCAGCGCCACCTCGTGCTCAAAAGTTATAACAAACTTGACAAAAATGCTAATAACTTTTTTTTCTAATTGCTCACTGCTGCTGTTGGTCTGATGCTCACGGCCATGTTGGCTGGCTTCTTGTGCCGTTTTTGTGCTTGGCCCCGTAATTGCTGCTTGCAGCTATATTTATTATTATTATTATTATTATTATTATTATTATTAAAAACGGTAGCCCGCAAGAAGCTTGAAATACGAGTTGCCTGTGCGCTGATTTGCAGCGAAAACAAGAAAAAGAAAAGAAGAATATGGAGGAGGAAATGTTTGGGGAGACTGTGGATTGTGTGTTCTGCAACGAGAGTTGGTGGTAAATAAATAACTTTTCAATGTGCTGCTGTTGCGGATGGTCAAGCAAATGTTTGTGCTTTGTTTCTGTTTGATATAATTGTAATGTTTATCTGAAAGAAGCCATGCTTGCTGATGTTGTCTATAACTCCTTCCTGAACTCCCCGCTGCTCTGTATCTTGCTCTCTCATTGTCTGTCAGTCATCGCCGATGTAGTTTTCAGTCAGAACACTTTTCACACAGCAGGATTTTGAATCGCCGACAGGTCCAGATATTTAGCATGCCAAATATCTCACGGGTGTCGGCGACTCGTCTGCGATTCTCTTAGATCGCATCTTTGCTCATTCACACTGCGTGATTGTCACTCGCGTGAATGAGCACCGATTTGCCTGTGATTTCGGGCATTTGTCTGCGATTTCTCAACCTGTCGGCGAGCCAAAATCGGGGCTAAAATCGTGCAGTCTGAACTTGGCTTAAACCGGAGTTTACTGCCCGTGGGCGCCATCTGGCTGCAAAAAAATGAATAACACTTTATTCAACTATACTTCATTCTGTCACCACAAAATTTGAACAAGATGCATCTCACATGTAGGAGAGTATCACCAAAAAAGAATTTCTCTGATGTTATTGCCTTCCTGAGTTATTCCGTCAAATAAAAAAATTCAGAAAAAAAAAAATTATTTTAAAAAATTATATATTTTTTGTCTTTTATCAGCAGTTTCTCAGCATAAAATAATGTAATTTATATATATATTTTTTTTATTTAAAAGTTGTTCTATCAAATGATACCTACCTTTAGTCTCTCCTTGCTACAGTTTTGGAGTTATGAGTCTTTATTTTGTGTATGTCGCTCAGAAAAAAAAAAAATCTAAAAAAGCCTTCAGGTCAAAAAGGGTTAAGCCTCACCATTGGTCCACAAGTTCTAGATTGACAGTTCCTCCTTTAGCCAATCAACCGAAGAGAGGGAGATGACATCACTTAAATGCAACTCATGGCTACTGATGCTCACACTTATACAGGGGAAGATAAGTTTAATTTGAAACTTTAGAAGGACTTTGAAGCTGTAAAGTTATCTGAAGTATGGACAAATAATTCCTCTTTTTGAGATACTCTTTTTGATGTGCAGTCTTGATATGGATGTTAATCTTTGTTCATAATATATGGTATTTGGTGTTAAATTATTACTCATGATGTTAGTATGCTAATGCTACTGTAGCTAATATACTTCTTAACTGTTGTTGTTAAATGATCATAGGTAACCTGGTAAATTAATTCTAAGACTGAATGTATCATTTCTGCACTAACTATGATAATGTTACAGAGGAGATAGTTACAGAAACCAGGTGGATTTGATATGCAGTGATTTATTCACTCACTTGTTGTTTATTTACTTGACTACATAATTGCACAATACTATAAGAATAATGTTTTAAATATAGCTTTAAAAACAATATTGTAGATCCAGGGGTAGGCAACTTCAGTTCTGGAGTGCCACTGTCCTGCAGAGTTTAACTCCAACCCCATTAAAAAATATAAAAATAAAATCTCACCCGTCTATAGTATTAATAATCCTGAAGACACTGATTAGCTAGTTAAGGTGTGTTTGATTAGGGTTGGAGCTAAATTGCACACCCATCCATGTTATAGAAATATGAATTTAAATGGCCAGAAGGTGGCGGCAAGTTACTGTCTTTATGAGTGAGTCTTTCATGAAACGTCTCGTTCAAATCGGGAATTCATTAACGAAACACTGCTGTGTTGCTCAGAGATGAGCAACGCTGTTCTGCTGTGTGGCTCAAAATTAACTTATTGCTATATTGGTTTATGCAACAGCTCAATAAACATTTGCAATCTCTCTAATATTGGGGAAAACACTCTTGCTGGTGTGATAGGCTATTGCTTAACTTTATAATTTTATAATCTAGGTGTTAATGTGATAAAATTCATAAACTAACACCCTTGTCAATAACATACTGTACGTGGAAGACAATCTATAAATCTGTACAGGAAATCAATACATGTCAAAATATGCAGGCAGTTTACAATTACAAGCAATATACAATGATCGAGACAATTGCAATGGCATATCTTACTTTAACTTTAATTCACAAGCAAATATATTAGTAAGGTAGGTTTCATATATTATATTCTCCAGTGCAAAAGACAGGAACTGAAGAGACAACAAGCAAGCATATATTGTATGAATACTAAAAAATATCTAACAGTAATATAACGGGTATAGACGAGGCGGGCACACATAAGCGTGACGACATGAGGTCGCTGCATAGTGGTAATTGTTTTTGCAGTGCATTAAAGGTTAATATAACAGTGATGGATCATCAGACAGGCACAACTGTGACAGATTGTCGTTAGGATGGTGAATATAACAATAAAAGATTGTCCAGGTACACGTATATACCGGTGACAGGTCGAGTTGCAGGCAAATATACAGTATAACAGTGTCTTGCCACATAATCATTTTTTGTATTTTGAGTTTGCAAGCTACACCTGTGGTGGGAGTGTAATTGTAAATGTCTCAGAGTTTTGTTAGCATTCTGTGCCCATCATCCGTTATTTCCACCACTTTTCATTAAAACATGACGTTTAATTTCACATTTCTTTTTGTTTCGCATTGCCTCTCGTAATGATGTTTTTAGTCTGCAAACATTACAGTATTCTTACTGCGACTGATTTGGCTCAGGGCCAGCCAGCTCACACGTGCTCAATCGTTCTTTTTCTATTATGTCATCTCCCTCTCTTCAGTTGATTGGCTAGAGGTGGAGCTGTCAATCTAGAACTAGTAGACCAATGGTTAAGCACTTAAGCGTTTAAGCCTGGCCTAATTTACATGAAACTCGAACTGCAACATTTGGAAGCACGAACAGAACATGGAAAGAAGAGCAAAGAGGAAAAACAAGCGTACAAAAGAGTAAAATATGAGCAGAAAATGTGATCACAAAGTACAGAGTAATAAAAACAAGGAAAACACAGACACAAGTTTAAGATTTGTGCAATATAATTTTTAATGTTTAGTTTGATTCATGCTTATATTTTAATATGCGCTTTTTAATTTTATTTATATATATATATTTCGATCTGTGACCACGTTCTTTGCCATTCTGATAATTTTGCATAATTTTTTTAAGTTTGTTATATATTTTTGTGTTTTTCAATTTTTGATTCACGCCTATTATTTTTTTTTATCCGTGACCGCATACTATTGGTGGGAATCTAATCCCATACTAGTCCATCACAGACACCAGCTACATAACTGAACACTTATTTATTTTATGTGCTGTTGGTAATCACTAATCACAGCAGGGTTCCCACCATCATGGAAAACTTGGAAAGGTCCTGAAAATTCTTCAGCCAAAAAGTGTTTGGGGGGTTATTTTGAAACTAGCTTGCAATAGTTACAGCTAAGAGCTACATATACAGATTGCACCATTGAAATGCCCATTGCTTCTAATTAGTCAACCTTCTGTACTGTCTGAATCCCATCCATCGAAGTAATTAACATTTCTGTTGCATGTTTCTTTTTCATATATATGTCTTAAAGGTCCCATGGCATGAAAATTTCACTTTGAGTTTTTTTTTTAAATTAATATGACTTCCCCTCACCTGCATATGGTCCCCCAGTGGCTAGAAAAGGCGATGGGTGTAAACCAAGCCCTGGGTAAATTGAGAAAATGAAAGCCCAGATGGCCCAATCTGGAATCTTCCCTATATGTCGTCATACGGGGAAAGGTTACCTCCCCTTTCTCTGCTTTGCCCGCCCATGAGAAAATGAGCTACTACAGAAAGATTCGAGCACTCTATATATATATATATATATATATATATATATATATATATATATATATATATATATATATATATATATATATATATATATATATATATATATATACGAGCGAAGCATGGCAATTGCTCAGTGTTTGGATGTACAAATGAACACCAAAGTATTTTTTTTTAGTTCCTTCATCCGAGCCTATGAATAAACAGTGGGTTAATTGTACTTTCTCTGGTAATGCGCCGATACAACTTCCCATAGTTTTGTATGTCTGCGCCACACATTTCACAGACGACCGTTTCCTCAGTGTGGGCCAATACAGTCCAGTTACTGTCGCTAATGTAAAGGTAGACAGCATCAAGTATGTGTGTGAATACACACACTGTAATGCGAGTGTTGTACATTTCTGTGTTGTTTGGATAACCATTCTGCTGTTGGTGTTATGGCACACGCGATTTCCACATTTCCAGATTGAAGAGCTTGATGTAATTGTAATAAGAAAGATTGTAAACTTTTAAGATTTATGAAATATAAAAAATTTAAACAAATAAATGATGTTGGCATGGTAACACATTTTCCACAACAGCACCTATCCAAAAATTTGTGACCCGTCACGGAAACCAGGGACACAAGTCGGCAGCACAACATTCACGCAAAATGAGAAAGCGTTTTTTTTTTTTTTTTTTTTTTTTTGATTTTCGTTTTTTTGCAGAATCTGTTAGTTGAGATCACGAAGAAGCCTCTCCGTGCTTGAGATAGCAGTATTGGTATATTTAAAAGCATACATTTTAAGTTTGAAATCGGCTTGTTTTTCTGAGATTCTATCTCGTCATTGTCTGTTTGTATTTCCTTACTGGAATTGGATACGCTGGCTTTTGTTTCTTTTGTTATTGTCCCCGCCCTCCAAGGGAAGCGTGACTACTTAGTATGCAGCGCCAGCTCTGGCTGGATTCTTTAGCTGCGGAAAAAAAGTGGTGAATTATTGGACATTTAGAGGCAAACAGATGGTTACATCCACGAAGAAGACCCCGACAAAGAGAAAGTGTGCCCGAACGACTTATTGTCTATGAGCCATTGCGATACATCCACTGTCAACATTAGCGCATGGTTCCGTGGCCACAAGCTGGTTAAGGCCACACCCACCCTCCACCTTGCCCCTCTTCTCTCCTCCTTATTAGCATTTAAAGCTACAGACCCAGAAACGGCACGTCCTGAGGAAAGCTCATTGTTGGACTGGCTCATAGTGGCTGAAATTCTGCACCAAGGCTGAATTTCAGGAAAGAGACTTCATATATAGTACTAGGGACCACTTTGGCCTATATAAAAGCATCCAAAAAGTAGCATGTCATGGGACCTTTTAAGAAACTGGGACTATCAATCCATGATGGTCCAAAAAAACAATGGGCCTCATTTATCAATCTAACGTAGAAATGAGCACAGATCTGAGTGCAGAAATCATTTTACACCAAAAACACCTGTTAACCTTGTAATTGCAAATAATTACATTAATTTATATGTATTTAATACTGGTGAATAAAAGTAAACTTGTATACAGAACAAGAATGAAAAAGAAGCTATAACATTAATATTAAACACTGAAACGAAACATAAATTAGTGGCATTCATTATAAACAACATAAGTCGAGTCGAGTTTTTCTTCTTTTTTTCTTTTTTTTTAAGGCTAAAGCGAAACTGATGGGCTCACCTCTCTCAATCCAAATATGTTTCTATATTTGCATGTAACATAAAACAATTTTAAAATATATTCTGAGTTTGTCACACCACAGAAAAATGTTAACCACCCAGCCAAATTTGAATGATTATAAAAAAATAAAAAATAGCAAGTAAATGCTTGTGGCGTGTCCGCTATCGGCACTAAAACAGTCTCTCAACTTGCTTGTCTAATGAGTCAAATATACTGCTGCATATAAACAAAAGAATCACCTTAGAGGGTTGCAAAATTTAGTACAGTTACTGTGGACTACCTAGTAATTATAATATAAGCACACAAGGCAACTTGCACTCATTGGTGGGCACGTACTGCCGACTGTGGCACCAGATACAGGAGGATGAAGGCCGATGCAGGAGTCTGTTCAGCCCCATTCACCAATAACAGGGGATTATCAGTGAATCCCAGTTGTCTCTGATGAAAGCTTTGTTTTGTTTTGTTTTTTCTTTTATTAATCTGTTAATTTTTTTAATAAAATATGACTACACAACACATATTTAATTCCTTTTATATAGCCTATACTTAATTGGTAACACTTTACAATAAGGTTCATTAGTTAAACATTAGTTAATGTCTTAACTAACATGAACTAACCATGAGCAATACATTTGCTACTGTATTTACTAACCTTCAAATAACGTTAATGAAAATACAGTTCATTGTTTCTTCATGCTAGTTCACATGCATTAGCTAATGTTAAAAAGATTTTGATAATGTATTAGTAAATGTTGAAATTAACATTAACAAAGATTAATAAATGCTATATAAGTGCAGTTCATTCTTTCATGTTAACTAATGTAAACTGTTAACTAATGAACCTTATTGTAATGAGTTACCACTTAATTGTATTGCTTTTCTCCGTTCACAGAAGCACTACAGGTGCATGATGACAATGATGTGAATCCTGATGTTCTTTTGTTTATGCTGCTATTTGCGCATATAAAGCTTAACCCCTGAAAAAAACATTGTATGGTATTTTAATGGGTCACAAACATCCATCTATTCTCATATAATTTAATTTTAACTTGATACATTTTAATGGTTTATGATCAACTAATGAGCTTTGGTTGTTTATCAGGAAAATAATCTAAATGATCAAAATGCTCTTATTAAAAAATTGCTGCACGCAAGTAAAAAGGCTGACTTTTGTGAGTTAATAGCACATTATACTGTGTATCATATCAGTCTAACAAAGAAATGCAGACACAAATTTGGGCATGCAATAAGAAGGCTCATTCTGCATTATTCCATAGACAATGTAAATGTCTTGGAAACAGAAAAATTGTCCAATAAAAATGTTTATTATTATCATGTTAATGATTAATGTATGTTAGTGCATTACACTGTATTATCTCCTGTCATTTTCTACATCCTTGAAAATGGTAGACCTACTTGAAGCAGGTGGTTCAGTTGGACTTGGCTGATGGCTCATTCATCTTTAGTGTTCCATATCAATTCCAAGGGCCAATAGAAAAATATTGGCAAAAACATTTTCATTTTTTTTTTTTTTTTTTTGTTAGACAGTAAGACTGTATGAATCTACAGTGTTATATTTAACACTTCCTTGTTTATGGCAGAAAATGTCTGATCCAAAATGGAAAAAGGCACATTAAGACTGCTTATTCTGATTTGTCAAGTTCAGGGGTCCATGAAAGTTTGCATTCTGTTAGAATCTTAATCCTCCATTGAATTTGTTTTCCTTTATACCATTTTAACAAATCAATATGTGGATCAAAATGCTAAAATATGTTCCCTATACTAAAACACTTTAGTATAGGGAACATATATTCACTATTAACTACACTGCATTCCAAATTATTATGCAATTGACATCAGTAAGATTTCAGTACAATAAACATTCAGATTTTAGTTTTTCTAAGAAAATGTTTGTTTGTTTGTTTATCCATGTCTTTTTAGACAACAGGTATCAATCTCAGACAAAATAATTTGCCAGATCTATGGAAACCCTACTTAGAGGTTGTTCCACATTATTAAGCAAGTTATGGTTCTCATGCAATATGGGGAGGAAGAAAGATCTTTCTGAAGATGAAAAGCATGAAATGGTGCAATGTTGTGCAAAAGGCATGAAAACAACTAATGTGTGAAACTGAATGGCGATTATCGAATTATCATAAGATTTGTGAGTGATTTAGAGCACAGCAGAACTCGGTCAGATAAAGGCTTATTAATGAAAGTTCCTATCAAAAAAATGTATTGTATTAAAAGGGCAGCTATAAAAAAAAAGCCGGTATTTGAAGCTGCTGGTGTCTCTGGAGTCTTGAGAACCTCACCATGCAGGCTGGCAGTTGTGCGTAAAAATGCATTTTAGACCCCACAAACCAAACCTAACAAAGAGAAACATTTACAGTGGGTGTAGAAATACAAACGGTTTTATTGCTGTGGTGTTTTTTGCAGCATGGGATAGTGCATAGTGCATTGTACAATAGTGCATTGTACTATGCACTATCCTCCTTTTTATACCATAGCTGAAAATGGACAGTTATGAACTCCACATATCTTGCAAAAGTCAGGAATCCATCCATTTAGACCATCCAGGAATCCATCCATTTAGACCACCCATTGTAGTACTGCATTATTCAGTGAATAAAACTATTTAAAAATGAGTCTTCATGTATTTCTAAACCCACTGTAAATGTTTCTCTTTGTGAGGTTTGGTTTGGAGTGGCTGAAATGCATCTTTACGCACAACTGCCAGCCTGCATGGAGAGCTTCTTGAGACTCCAGAGACACCAGAAGCTTCAAATACCTGTTTGCTGCTCAACACTGGCTTTTCTTATAGCTGCCCTTTTAATACAATACATTTTTTTGACAGGAACTTTCCTCAATAAGCCTTTATTTGACTGAGTTCTGCTGTGCTCTAAATCACTCACGATTATGATAATTCGATAATCTCCATTCAGTTTCACACAATATTAGTTGTTTTCATGCCTTTTGCACAACATTGCACCATTTCATGCTTTTCATCTTCAGAAAGATCTTTCTTCCTCTTCATATTGCATGAGAACTGTGAGTTGCTTAATAATGTGGAACAACCTCTAAGTAGGGTTTCCATAGATCTGGCAAATTATTTTGTCTGAGGTTGATACCAGTTATCTAAAAAGACATGGATAAATAAACGAACAAACATTTTCTTAGAAAAACTAAAATCTGAATGATTATTGTATAGAAATCTTACTGATTTGTCTCTTGCATAATAATTTGGAATGCAGTGTATGACTTTTCTTTAAATAAACTAATTTACTACTTATTAATAGTTGGTAAGAAAGTTAAATTTAGGTATTGGGTAGGATTAAGCATGTAGAATAAGATCATGCAGAATAATGCATTAATATGTGCTCAATATGTACTAATAAACAGCCAATATTCTTGTAATATGCATGCTAATAAGCAACTAGTTAAAAGACCCAAAATAAAGTGTTACTGAAAATGTTCACGAGAAGGGTTGAATATTTAATAACTAAAAAAAAAGAAAATGTCTCCGGTTACGACTGTAACCCTGGTTCCCTGAGAACAGGGAACAAGACTCTGCCTCCACGTGACTGTTATCTAAAGCAACTGTAAAACCACGGTAATCCTATTGGCTGGCAACGGCCTATGACATCATGCTAGTACAACCAGAAAGTATATAAGGGGCGCTTAGAGAACATGTCATCCACTTCTTTGTCTGAAGGGACTGAACTGGCAGCCTGGAGGCATGGCTACGAGAAGCAGTGTCTCGTTCCCTGTTCTCAGGGAGCAGTCATAACCAGAGACGTTCCCTTTCAAAAGGGAAATTGCACTGCATCCTGAGACACTTTGGGGAATGAAATACCCACACTGCCATGCTAAGCAGAGTGCATGCTAAAAAAATAGCTGTGATTAAGCACAATAATGGTAGTTCCAACTGAAACGCCAGATCCACTCCCCCTTTTTCTTGTCACACACTAGGCTGTTAGTGACCGTATATCCAACAGCCACTGCCTGAGTTACACACCTCAATGAAAAACTGCCCTCATAAAGTAACGGAAGGACTTGTCAAAGGCCACTCAAGGGCTTGATACCAGCATTTTCACTGGGAAGGGGTTCCTTTAAGGGCATATGTCCAGGGACCAAAAGGAGCCCTGGCCAGTCACTTTTAGGGGGACATGGTAGGTATTCCCTTGTTTGAGAGGATCATCCTATAGAGAGCCTTGCTCCCTGAGTTTGGTCTGAAAGGTCGAGAGATTCTTGTGAACCCCCTTGGTAGATCAGCTCTTGATCGAGCTGGGAGTACTCATCTCAGGGAGGTCTCACGTGAGTCCTTCGACCTTCTGACCACTCCACTCAGCCAAGGGCACTTTATCGAAGAGGGCCATACACTTGAAATCAATATCTTATCTGGAGCTCAGTAGAGCGGTGACTTCAGCTTTTTAGATAGACCCTCTAAACGAAAGGAAGCCAACTCACTCAGCACAGAATGAATATCAAGGCGGCCCCCCAGAGAGCTGAACACTTGAAATATCAAATATGTGGAGGACAGAGGAGAGGAGGCACATAGTAAGGGTGTCACAATAATCTTCCCTAATAATGTAAGCTCCAGGGCCCTAGTTAAATTGCCCATATATAAAATATATTTTATGATATTATGAATAAATGCCCCCTTTATTCCTTTCTATAGGGAGCTGAGGTCACAAAATTTATAACAGCTCTTGCCAATGGTGAGGTGACCTACAAAGCTCAACCTGTGACTTCAGATAGCGAAGGCCTTAACCCTCTGGAGTCTGAGGCTGATTTGGGGCCTGGAGAAGTTTTGGCATGCCCTGATATTTGTGCTTTTTTCAGTTGTTCATAAACATATTAATGACACAAGTGTCATTACACTGTATTCAGCACAAACTAGGCTACCATAATATGTGAGGAACATGTATGTACATGTTTGTGTTTTTGAAGGAATAATGTGTGTGTGGTTATTGAAAAAACAAAAAACTTAAGTAACTGAAATAAAGCCAAAAAAATAATATTATATATGTGTTCACAAGACTTCTGGGTATTGGAGGTTGTAGACTAGAGTTTTTGCTTCAAAATTATCTAAAAATGATCCTCCCTTGTTCATATAAAACAATATATTGATTTAGTGACCTGACCTGTAATGACTTGCATAATAATGAGGCCTTTCCGTCAGGTAGGCTGTGAAAAAACCCTCTGTGATCATGTCTCAAGCTCATCATGGTGTATATCAAACATAAAGAAAAACAGCAATACTGTGAAATATTATTACAATTTAACATAATGGTATTCTATTATATACTTTAAAATATAATGTATTTCTGTGATGCAAAGTGTCTGAACAATTGTTACCTCTATGGCATTTCATATAGCTTTTTAGCTTAAAAGCATGCACATTTGGAGAAATATTGATGGATTCTCATATGTTTGTCATTTTTCTATACAGAGGAGTAATATTTATTCAATATTTATTGTCATCACTGTGAGTGCTGGATACTGTGTTTTCATTTCATACTTGCAGCCAGAGGGCGCTCTGTGCACCTTTAGTCCACAAATATCTCCTAAAGAAGAATTGGCCATGTGACAGTCCAGGAACTAACAGGCTTCCAGAGATTGCTAACTATGGTTATTCAAAACACTTTTGAAGACAATAAATACACGATTGAGACAATGTATGCATGTATTGCCTCTGAATTTACGTCTGAATAGCGCTGGCTCCCTGGGCGTGGCCGCATTAGCGGATAATGAGCTGAATCACGGAGGTCTGACATGTCTCTTTTCATACAGATTACATAAACAGAGAATATTTTTCGATTTGACTTACACCATTTAAAACCTGACATTTCAACGTTTTTTTTTAGACATAAGTCACAAATATCAGGGCATTTTTGTGTCATTAGTATTCACTAAGTTACAGTTCATTTTCTGAGAACTATCAGATTGGACTTCGTTCAGAGGGAGGCGACAGATCATGCATTATGTTAGTTTTCTTTATTTTGCAAAAAGCACAAACTTTTGTTTTATATATATATATATATATATATATACACACACACACAGTGGCATGAAAATGTATGTGAACCCCTTGCATAATCTGTGAAAATGAGAATTATTTTAATAAAATAAGAGGGATAATAAAAAATGCATGTTATTTTTTTAGTACTGTCCTGAGTAAGATATTTTACATAAGATGTTTGCATTTAGTTCACAAGACAAAACAATAGCTGAATTTATTAAAATAACCCCATTCATAAGTATGTGAACCATTGATTCTCAATACTGTGTGTGGTTCCCTGATGATCCACGACTTTTTTTTTTTGTTTTGTGATGGTTGTTCATGAGTCTCTTGTTTGTCCTGAGCAGTTAAACTGAGCTCTGTTCTTCAGAAAAATCCTCCAGGTCCTGCAGATTCATCAGTTTTCAAGCATTTTTGCATATTTGAACCCTTTCCAGCAGTGACTGTAGGATTTTGAGATCGGTTTTCATACTGAGGACAACTGAGGGACTCAAACACAACTTTTAAAAAAGGTTCAAACATTCACTGATGCTCCAGAAGGAAACACAATGCATTAAGAGTCGGGGTGTGAAAACTTTTGAACAGGATGAAGATGTCACAATTTTTCTTTTTAAATATCATTGTTTTTTAGTAAATTTAGTACTGCCCTTCGGAACCAACAGAAGATACTTGCATGTTTCCCGGCAGAAAAATTAAGCACAATTTACCTTGATATTTGAATTCAATAGTGTTCACCCCTCAGCTCTTAATGCATCGTGTTTCCTTCTGGAGCATCAGTGAATGTTTGAACCTTTTTTAATAGTTGAATTTGAGTCCCTCAATTGTCCTCAGTGTGAAAAGATGAATCTCAAAATCATACAGTCACTGCTGGAAAGGGTTCAAATATGCAAAAATGCTTAAAAACAGATGAATCTGCAGGACCTGGAGAAATTTTCTGAAGAACAGAGCTCAGTTTAACGGCTCAGGACAAACAAGAGACTCATGAACAACCATCACAAAACATAAAAACAATCGTAGATCATCAGGTAACCACACACAGTATTGAGAATCAATGGTTCACATAATTATGAATGGGGTTATTTCAGACATTCAGACATTGTTTTGTCTTGTGAAGTAAATGCAAACTAGCCTGGATGCCAGCCGAACTTAGCCCCGCCCACAACATTTTGAGGTCGGGGAGTTCGGTCTGGACTCGATCCGTAGAGGAGTAATTATGCCCGAACAGAAACTGTTCGGCCCAATCACATTGTCAGGGCGATGACTGACAGATTATCACAAGAAACATAATCAGTCACGTCACCAAAGAGCGCTTGGGGAGTTTGATTGACAAGCGATCTAACCAGTCAGAATGCTGTATCCGCTATTTTGTCCGACAAAGCAGTCAGGAGTTAGAAGATTAACATCAAGTCATTCTTTTAAATTATATTAAGCCTTAAAGTTCTGCATAATTAAGGGCGTGGTCACTTGAGTGACAGGTAGATGCCGCTGCTGTCTGTGAGCCGTCACTTTACCTCAGCTAATTCCAGCTGCTGAATTTGGCATCTCAGCCGTATTTGTGCTCGATTATTTTATACAATTATAAAATATGGCTTGCTTCATAATATTCGAGACTGATCGAGTCTGTGTAGATGTGCTCCCATGCAGAAGAAACAACACACGTTGTTGGATCGTGGCATTGGCTAAAAGTTTTTTTGAGATTTACTAAAATGACTATACCAGGAGGATATACAACTCTGATAGCACTGCTTTGATATTATAACTAAAACTGCTGCACTATTTTGAAAAAATATACTTTGGACACGGGCTCATTTGTTTGTTAGATATGATCGTTAGATGCATAACGTTCTACAGTTTTACAACATAAACGCTGCTCAGATTGCATCCTTTCTTGAAGAACGATGTCAGAGAGCAGATCATTCAGAAGAAATGATATGCAAACAATGGATAATATATCAATATTTCATGGACAAAAAGTACTGTTTTTTGTTTTGCAATGGACATTTATATTTTACCCAAGTGCCAAAGATTGGATTCATCTCGCAATCTCTATTATAAAGGTATGAAGTCCCATTGTGATTTTCCACGTTGTTATTTGCACACCCAACACAAATTACTGGTGTTGGAGCATCTATATCTTTAAAAAAAACACCGTAGATTGACAGTAAACCTTTAGAACTTTCTGATGATAAAACGTATCTTCATTAATAATTTAGATAGTATCTAGATAGATAGCTCCTTTGCTTGCTAACATGGTCATGTTGAGCTAGGCGGGCGTGGTTTCAGCAACCAGTCACATCAGCTCAAACCACCTCCCCACCTCTTTGCCCATTTTCAGTTATCCGGGAGTGACCTGCGGTGACGCGCAGCTAAGATGGCCGCGGCCTCATTTACGCGTCAAAACTGCTGTTCAGAAATCTATGGGTGACGTCAGGGACACTACGTCCATATTTTTTTACAGTCTATGATATATATATATAAGATTTGAATGCAGGTCCAGTCTTTTCAGCAGGTCCAGTCTTTTGCTTGGTATCCTTAAAGCACTGCCATAGTGTGCAGCGCAGCATGACCTGCTGCGGCGTATGTTCTGCCATATAAGGGCAGGGCTGGAGCTTTAAAGTTGTTTTGTTTTGTTTGTTTGTTTGTTTGTTTTTAATCCAACCGCCAGAAAGTTCGCAAACTTCTCGATCTCACGGAAGCTGGGGGGTTATGGCCGGAAAAAAAACTTGTGTTTCCAATCTTACATGAGCGGTCTCTACCTAACCACCTCTCAAGACAGCTGACGGCTGCATGACGTGTGCTCCATAACACCCAACATCTCGTCATATGAGGGGCAGAGCGTCTGCGAGGGCTCAGATGTCTTGTCTTTTTTTGCCCTCGATCCTGAGGATGCAAGAGAAAACACATCCTCACTCAGCAAAACACTCATCAGCCGCTGAGGCGTGCAAAAGATTAACGTGTCTCCCTCTGTTAGCCCTAAAATTTCAGTCTCCTCTCCGCCTCAGCGCGAGCGGGACCCAAGCCACCAGGCACAGAAGACTGTCCCTCTTCCCTCGAGAACAGTGAAAAACATGTAACAATATTTATTAGCTCAAAAGGGGAAATATTAATACTCATAAATCGTTATGATTAATTATAAATATTTGAATCAGTTAATCAAATTAACTTAATGTAGCCGAATTAACATTACAATAAATTAATCTGTTGGGCCAGCGAACACTCAGTGTTGATCGTCTTTCAACTCTTATAGCAAGGATATTTTCTGTGGCCACAGAAAAACATTGCTTTCTTAGCATGTAGCTGTGATCGAATCGTTATCAGGGACATTGGTTTTATAAGCAGATCAGAATCAACTTGCAAGAGTTTGTACAAGTTTTATTTAATTAAATCAGAGACACATAACTAAACTAACAAACATACCATTCATGAAATGAGAGAGTGAAAAATGAATTTGAACCGTATCATAACAGAGGAATGAAAAATTGGAAAGAGTAAATTAACAATTGCTGGACGAACCATCAGTTTACTATAAAGTACTATAAAGCATCTTTGTTAAAAGGGGGTCACAATCATAATACTAAATTGCCATTTAGTGTTCAAACGATACTTGCAAATGCCTTAGCTGTCCGGATCTGCAGGTTCAGGAGAAATCCTTGATGGTTCGGTCCGCTGGCGTAGAAGTTGTAATCAATATCTTCGGCGTTGAATAAAGAAAATGGAGACAAACTTTGCGCTGTTAGTTTGACTGTTTTGTGGTCGCTGCAGTTGTGCATGGCTTGAAGTGAAATGGAGGCCTACCAGCCCGGCTTGGGCCGGGTGGCCCTCACGTTGTATCAACAGGAACAAAGAAAAGAACCAGAAGAACTAAAACAAACTAAAAAAGTGTGATTTTCAGACCCCCTTAAATTTTACACTCTTTGTCGTATTGTAGCCATTTGCTAAAATGAACAAAATCAAGTTGTGTGACACTCAGCAAAGGTTCTGAATACTCAGGTGCTTTCCATTTCTTCTGATCATCCTTGAGATGGTTCTACACTTTTATTTGAGTCCAGCTGTGTTTGATTATACTGATTGGACTTGATTAGGAAAGCCACACACCTCTCTATATAAGACCTTACAGCTCACAGTGCATGTCAGGGCAAATGAGAATCATGAGGTCAAGAGCTGAAGAGCTAAGAGACAGAATTGTGGCAAGGCACAGACCTGGCCAAGGTTACAAAAAAAAATTCTGCTGCACTTAAGGTTCCTAAGAGCACAGTGGCCTCCATAATCCTTAAATGGAAGACATTTGGGACGACCAGAACCCTTCCTTGAGCTGGCCGTCCAGCCAAACTGAGCTATCGGGGGAGAAGAGCCTTGGTGAGAGAGGTAAAGAAGAACCCAAAGATCACTGTGGCTGAGTTCCAGAGATGCAGAAAGTTGGGAGATGGGATAAAGTTGTAGAAAGTCTGGGCTTTATGGCAGAGTGGCCCAACGGAAGCCTCTCCTCATTGCAAGACACATGAAAGCCCGCATGGAGTTTGCTAAAAAACACCTGAAGGACTCCAAGATGGTGAGAAATACGATTCTCTGGTCTGATGAGACCAAGATAGAACTTTTTGGCCTTAATTCTAAGCGGTATGTGTGGAGAAAACCAGGCACTGCTCATCACCTGTCCAGTACAGTCCCAACTGTGAAGCATGGTGGTGGCAGCATCATGCTGTGGGGGTGTTTTTCAGCTGCAGGGACAGGACGACTGGTTGCAATCGAGGGAAAGATGAATGCGGCCAAGTACAGGGATATCCTGGACGAAAACCTTCTCCAGAGTGCTCAGGACCTCAGACTGAGCTGAAGGTTTACCTTCCAACAAGACAATGACCCTAAGCACACAGCTAAAATAACGAAGGAGTGGCTTCACAACAACTCTGTGACTGTTGAATGGCCCAGCCAGAGCCCTGACTTAAATCCAATTGAGCATCTCTGGAGAGACCTAAAAATGATCCACCAACGTTTACCATCCAACCTGACAGAACTGGAGAGGATCTGCAAGGAGGAATGGCAGAGGAGCCCCAAATCCAGGTGTGAAAAACTTTCCCAAAAGTTGCATCTTTCCCAAAAAGACTCATGGCTGTATTAGATCAAAAGGGTGCTTCTACTAAATACTGAGCAAAGGGTCTGAATACTTAGGTCCATGTGATATTTCAGTTTTTCTTTTTTAATAAATCTGCAAAAATGTCAACAATTCAGTGTTTTTCTGTCAATATGGGGTGCTGTGTGTGCATTAATGAGGAAAAAAAATTAACTTAAATGATTTTAGCAAATGGCTGCAATATAACAAAGAGTGAAAAATGTAAGGGGGTCTGAATACTTTCCGTACCCACTGTAATTCTCTGGCAGGGGATTTCCTTTGTTTGAAAGTGAGTTCATTTGCCTGGGTTTGTAGGTTTGTGTCCATTTATACTCTGATAACTATAACAAACATACACTGCATTCTATGACATTTTGATGTCCACCAACATGTGAGTCATTAAACAAGGAGTAATTTGATAGTAAACATCAAATGAAAATACATTATCTCATAGTTCCAACTTTCAGGCATGCATAACACTATACAACATACGAAAGAACAATATACAAACAGTAATATACACAAGATGTACTGGGGAAATGCATGTTCATTCATTTCAGACAAGGTTGTCAATGAATTAATGGCAAAGAATCTAGTTTTATAGACCATTTATGGTTCTAGTGGCCTGTCTCCTAATTGTCTTTGAAATGTGTGTAAAGAACAAATGGTGCAGATAGGGTGACAGCGCTCAGTGGGGGAGCCAGACCTTACGGGGCCTGCATGGGTGATTGCCTTACAATTGTGTTTAATTGCTCCAGATGCTACAAACGAGAGTGGAGCTTCCTCAGTCGGAACGGCAGCAGCTCCCTCTGGAACTGCGCATGCATGTCTCTAACAAAGAACACACAAGTCATGTTGTTTTAGAGTGTCGAATATTTATGACACGGACAGTGCAATGTTGAAACATTTGTTTTAACAGGCCATTTTAACGTAGATTTGAATGGCGTGCTTCAAATAAAACAGTCCCTGAAGTCACGCAGAGGCATTCCCCCAAAGTGTCTCAGGACGTATTGCGAGTTCCCTTTTAAAAGGGAACTAATTATCCAAAGGTACAAGGACCTTCCCCCAATGGTCAATGTACCTTTTGGATAATTTTTCTCACATTCGACCCTTCTCGTGAACAAAAAAACTAATCTCATGAGTTTTTTTCATTTGTATTTTCATTTTCATCACACTTTGCTTTAATTCACCAAATGGAAACACAATAATACCAAAATGGATAAACAGATTGAATATTCATTCCCTACATGGGCGGGAATCAAACGCCCCTTTTCACTGATTGGTCAAACAAACATCAAACCGTGCTGTCTTCAGTTGTTCCTGAGTTTCGCCAAAGACTATAGTTTCACGCAAAAGAGTAATAATCATCCACTGCTACAGTTGTACTGATTCTTAAAAAATTTATTGCAACTACATTTTATCTCTTTCTTCATTTTAGGGCAGGAAGTGAACCGTACTGTGCCAAGACAGGGCTTTCTTCTGTGTAGACATAGGTTCACTATGGACTACACGTGCCAGAGAAATACACTATTATAGGTGATTATTTCGGAATTATAAATGTACCTCACATCCTGCTACCCATTAGTCTATTTATTTGGCACACCATCTGTTTTTAGTCTGCCAACTCTCAAAATCTGTGACAAACCTGCATGACTCTCTAGACAGCGCTGATCAAATGCGTTTACATTGTAGTGAAGCTCAGACTAGTATCTTTTTAAATGTAAATGTAGCAGTCATACCTTTTGTTTTATGCATAGCTTTTTTGTTTGTTTGTTTTTGTTTTGTTTTTTGGAGCATATAGGTGCAGAGCGTGGTGTTTCATTCCTGAATGAATCTGTGTCTTTGAACTAATCGAATGAATGTGTGATTCAATGACCCATATAGACAGCCACTTGGGGTGCTTCTCAATACTCAAATTGATGCTTCCTCAATTCCTTGCTCCTCTGTCCTCCAGTCTGTGGCAGTGTGATTTAATTTGGCAGTGTGCCAAGTATGTAGGCTTGGGGTAGTTGTGGGTGCAGATGCAAAGTAAATTAATATTTATGAGATAAACTAATATTTCACGGCCCCTTCTAGACTCTGCCCCAGGACAGTTTGTGTGAAGTGATTTGTTAGTTTGGTTGTTTGATAAGAAAGAGATGAAATGTACTTGGAATAAACGCTTTAAGAATCAGTACAACTGTAGCAGCACATGACTATTATTCTGTTGCACAAAACGGAGGATCAACTGATGACGGCACGGTTTGATGTTTGGTTGACCAATCAGTGAAAAGGGGAGTTTAATTCCTGCCCATGTAAAGAATGAATATTCAAGCTAAAAAATCTATTTAAATCAATTTGGTGAATCAGCAAAGTTGAAAATATAAAAATAAAATAAAAATATATGAAATAATAAAAATAAAAAATAAATAAAAATATGAAAAAACCTACATGAGATTTAGTTTGTTCATGAGAAGAGTCAAATTCACTCCATGCTGTTCAGCCCTTATGACGATAAATGAACTGTTTCTTTGTTTGTCCATTTTGAAGACAAAAACGAGAGAACAAATTCTCCGAAGGTACATGGACCGCCAGCCATCTTTCTGCACAAATCACATAAATATATGTTGTGACCGGTCCATGTTTTTAGTTAAATTATGGGAACAAGTTAATATGCTTTCACGTTTTAACAAAAGGAAGGAATGATTTCATCAAAAGTATAATCCGTGTATCTTTTTTTTTTTTTTTTTTAATATTGAACTTTTTGTTTTTCATTTTAAAAAAAATAAAAAAATCAGCTCGATTATCTTATTTATTTATTTTTTTACCTTCAGGGGTAGAAAATTCATATGAATATTCAATATCTACATGTAGGTGGGAGATCGAAGATCAAACCGTGCCGTCATAAGTTGTTCATGAGTTACGCGTAATAGTAGTAGTAATTGATTTGTTTTATCTTCATTTAGAAATTAAAATGTCATATGTCCAGCCTTACTGAGCAATGGTGCCAACTGTCCTTTTGCGCCACCTGGTATTGACCTTCACTTGTGACTGGGTTGTATTTAACACACAACAGTAATAGCATTTTGGTTGACTACCTACTGTACTTTAAAGTAGGAAAAATAGTCAAGCCAGAGATATATTTTAGGAGATTTTGTTGGGTAATTTCCTCACTTTGCTCAACCATAAAACTGTTTGCAGACTGTGCACATTACAACATGACAAAAATAGATATGTTGCTATTCATCATGCTACATTGCTGTTTGGTTTGTTGTAAATGCTAGACTATTTTAAATTAAATCCTGTCACTACCATTAATCTAGTTGCATCAAAGTAAATGTTCAAAACATGTTTTAAATGTGTTACTCTCTCTGCTTAGGCTTCTCACTGCTTTCTACGAATCTGAAGACCCTGAGAAAAAGAACAGGTTCCCTGGAGAAGGACGAAAGTCATATCTTAGTCTAACAAAGACATTTCCTTCTCTGCTGATTTTGGGTGGCCTCACTTTACCAATGCTGTTAACAGAGTCAGGTAGAAAACTCTATCTCAATACCTGGCTGTATGGGACTCTGATTGGATGGGTGTGGGTAAATGTAAGTCCATAAGCTAGCCATACATTTAAAGAAAAAAAAAAAAAAAATCCATCTTAACTGCCTATATCAACTTTTAGGTTTCATTGTTGGATAATAATCTTTGTTTCTCAGCAGTGTTTTTTTTTTTTTTTTCCTCAGTGTACTAGTAACCCAAGAGGCTTATTTACTGTTGACCATTTGTTTTCTTTTTACACTCCTAACTTTCAGAAGTTAAACTGTAACACTATCTACAATGCAAACAAGCAATGTGATGCACAAAAACTAAAACATTCCAGTTGTCAACATAATATGCTTGAAGCACTGTAGACGATGTTTAAATTTAATATGAGAATGTTTTAGTTATGTTGCATTGTATCATTCGCTTGCAATGTAGACCCAGTGTGTCAAGGTTTCCATTCCATCTGAGCTTAACTGTAATCTGAAATGCACACATAGATAATACGTAATAGAGACAACATTTTATATTAAAGGGTTAGTTCACCCAAAAATTAAAATTATGTCATTTATTACTCACCCTCATGCCGTTCCACACCAGTAAGACCTTAGTTAATCTTCAGAACACAAATTAAGGTATTTTTGTTGAAATCTGATGACTCAGTGAGGCCTCCATAGCCAGCAATGATATTTCCTCTTTCAAGATCCATTAATGTACTAAAAACATATTTAAATCAGTTCATGTGAGTACAGTGGTTCAATATTAATATTATAAAGCGACGAGAATATTTTTTGGTGTGCCCAAAAAAACAAATAACGACTAACACTGCTTCAGGAAGCTTCGGAGCATAATGAATCAGCGTGTCGAATCAGCTTTTCGGAGCGCCAAAGTCACGTGATTTCAGCAGTTTGGCGGTTTGACATGTGATCCGAATCATGATTCGATACGCTGATTCATTATGCTCCGAAGCTTCCTGAAGCAGTGTTTTGAAATCAGCCATTTTGTTTTTTTTTTTGGCGCACCAAAGATATTTTCGTCTCTTTATAATATTAATATTGAACCACTGTACTCACATGAACTGATTTAGATATATTTTTAATACCTTTATGGATCTTGAGCGAGGAAATGTCATTGCTCCCGATGCAGGCCTCACAGAGCCATCGTATTTCAACAAAAATATCTTAATTTGTGTTCCAAAGATTAACAAAGGTCTTGCGGTTGTGGAACGGCATGAGGGTAGGTAATAAATGACAGAATTTTCTTTTTTGGGTGAACTAACCCTTTAAAGGGATAGTTCACCCAAAAATAAAATGTCTGTCTTGATTTACTCACTCTCAAGTTGTTCCAAACCTGTATGAATTTCTTTCTTCTGCTGAAAACAAAATAAGATATTTTGAAGGATGTCTGTTAGCAAACAGTTAATGAACCCCATTGACTTCCATAGTGTTTATTTCCCTACTATGGAAGTCAATGGTGCCATCAACTGTTTGGTTACCCATATTCTCCAAAATATCTTCTTTTGTGTTCAGCAGAAGAAAGAAATTCATACAGGTTTGGAACAACTTGAGAGTGAGTAAATCATGACAGAAGTTTTATTTCTTGGGTGAACTATCCCTCTAAGGTTGGATATACCTATAGCAGTCTTGAAACTTTTTTTGTCATGAAACTTTATTTCCAATTGGGTGGAATATTATAATATTGGTTCTGAATATTATGAATGGTTTCTAATGATAGACTGTTCCCCTTTCTTGACGTTTTTGAGAACTTTTGGAGTTTTATTGTTTTGTGCTGGGTTTTTTTTTTTTTTTTTTTCTCTTCTTTTTTTTTTGGGGGGGGGTGGTATGCATTGGGTTTTGGTTGTATGCGTTTCACATAAGATCTAAAAAGTTGGGCTTTTTATTGTAATCGTTTGCACTATTGCTAAATATTTTACAGATATAGTTGCCAAACTTGCTGGTTGCAGGGGTATTAAATATAGTTTGGTCAAAAATGAAAATTCTGTTTCAACTTCATTATTCAACTTCATGTTGGTCCAAATATGTGTGACTTTCTTTGTTTGAAGAATCTCCACATAGCCGTTTTCAATGTTTTTTCCATAATTTAATCAAGAGCAATAATTTGGTCCAAATGATAACGAGAAATCTGAGACATTTTTAAAGAAAAGTGTCACAGTTCAGTGGTTGATTTTAATATACAAATCCAACAATTATATGACTGACCTCACCTTTGCAAATACCTTCAAATTGCATTTTTAAAGCTTGTTGCTTTTATTAGTAGTTGCATATTTAAGTGAAATATAATTGATATTTTACAATACCTAAAAGAAAAAACAAATATGCTGCTGAAGCCAGAGCTTTAACAGGACTCCCCTCTTCTGGAAGCTTGTCAGTCCCTTTAGATATAAAGATCTAAAAATGTAGGCTCCCACATTAAAAAGATTTATTGACTTGCAGCTGATTGCACTTAACCATAGTTCATAATGTGATTGTCATTGAAGTACATGATCTACAAATATTTCAATGGGAAATGCAATTTAAATGTTTGCAGAGTATGGTAATCTTAAATGAAAATTAGTCAATAGCATAAATGCCTTCAGTATAAATTTATGATCCTGATCTTTAACCCTTATAATTTAACCCTAAGTATCAAGCACTTGCTGACAAAATCACTGATCACAGCTGGGTTCCCACAATCATAAAACTGTAGTTTGCTACAGTTACATGTAAGCTACATAAACTTTAAAGTAATTAAACTAGAGTCAAACAACTCTTCTAAATCTTAGTGTATAACAGGTATTTACATCTAATCAGAACCATATTTTTCAATATCTTAATTTGGGTGTTTCCCAAATTTTGGGCTTCCCCCCAAACTTCCCCTTTTACATTAGAAATTCTGTCTCCACTGCTTACACGTTGATTAACATGAAGAGGTATTGTTCTAGTCCTTGTTGTGTTGACCCTGTTGTGCTGGAAATTTTGATTTGTTGTCCATATTTTTGTGTTTTTCAGATTGGTTTTAGATATGTTTGAAATTGAAAACATGCTGACCGATAGTCAAAATCATGTTAGGGCTTTCTTCCCATTAATGTTGGTCTAGTTTAAGTCAAAAAATGGCTCCAGGCCCCAACACCCCACCCTTTCAGAAAGGACTGGGGTCTTTAATAAACCTACTTAACATGATTATTTTTTCCAGTTAAGGCAAAGCCGACCCTGTAGCTGGTTCACAAGATTCATTTTGTTGTCAATCACAATGCCAATCGCTTGTTTGCAGTCACGTAATTCTGATGACGTGCAAACTTCAGATGGAGGGCAGGAAGTGAAAAGCAGAATGGACTAGATGGAGAAAAGTCCTTAATGTACTGGTTTATTAAAAGAGTGGTATAAACAGAAAAATCACAACATATGTTGGACATAACGTTATAAAGAGGAGCGATTTTTCTAATGAATTGGAGTATGTCATGGAGACGGTAAGCAACTTCTCCTGTGCCCGGTTGCATGAAGCAAGTTTTTCCTTTGTATGACTTTAGGAGTGATTTCCCCTTACCTTTGGGAATGACTTGAGGGTTTTGCATATAAAGTCTTTAATATAATCCCTTAAACCGCGAAGTGTTTCACGACAGCAACCCAGGTTTGTTAGTGTTGTTAGTGAATCCTCGTAGATAGCATTACTGTTTGTTGCAGGAATCATCCATGATTTTTGTGAAGTAAGAACTTTTCTGGACTGGTGACTGTAATTGTGATTGTGTAGTGAAATTGTCTGAGGGGTGGAGTTTGCACTTAACTATGGCGTTCGGACGAGGTCAAAAATATGACGTTGCAACTTGCACTCGTCTCACTGAACGTCTCACTGACGTCTTAATTTTTTGCTATTAAATCCATTCATTTTAAGACGCAGACGAGGCGTAGACGTCACGCAGACGTCACGTAAATCACGTGTGGCAGTGAAGTGTCGAGTCAGACGTTCACGGGTGATTCACGTGTAGCAGTGAAGTTATTTATTTATTTTTTCGCTAACACGTATCAGAACACGGTCCTCACACGGCTCAGTGCAGTGTGTGAGCCAATGCAGTATTTACCTGCACTTCATTCACTGCTCTCAATGGACGTGACATCTCAGTCTGAATTGTAACGTGACGTCTGCGTCTGACTTTTTTTAAATTTTTTTTGTCAGTTTTTAGTGCAACTTTTCCCCGGCAAACTCAATATACATTAATTACGTGCATATTAAATATACATATATTAATATATAACAATTTAGACTTTTTTTTTTTTTTACTTTTTTAAATTGTAAAAGTATAAAGATAACATAAAAAGTATAAAGCCTAAAAGCGAAGTTTGTGTTGCTCTTAGGTATACTCATGTCGTTTAGTTTAATGAAATCCGTTTTGAAATTTTTTACATTTGGGGGTTATTGTTTTTTTTATCTTTTTACATTTTTAATATAGCCTACATGCTTGATGGCCAACCCATCGATCGCAATCAGCTGCTAGATCTGAGACTGTTGCTGTAAATAATAATAAAATACATGGAAAAATGCATTATGCCTGATTAATGTTCAGTTTTTCAAGCACCTCTCTTCTTATATTTTACATTTAAAATATAAATTAGGATTCTAATATTATTTTATCATGTTTTCCTTTCTTTTTTAAAAAGAAAATGTTAGCTTTTATTCAGCAATAATGTTAAATTGATAAGATTTCTATATTTTGAATAATAATCTGCCAGTATTCATCAATCAATCCTGTAAAAATATCACAGAAAAATATTAAGCAGCACGATTTTTTCCGACGTTGACATTGAAGGATCATGCGTCAAAGACGACTGGAGTATGATGCTGAGAACTCAGCTTTGCATCTCAGAAATAAATATAAAGTATATTAAAATAGAAAACCATTATTTTAAATTGTAACAATATTATAATAACACTATAAACCAGACCCCGCCTCTTCAATATATAAATAAATAAAACCTTATATAAATGATTCACCAATTTTATTTGTTTGTTTATTTATTTATTTGTCGTGTCCTCGATCCTTATCGTTGCGTGAAATGAAAATAGAGCTAAACAACGACGCTGGCACTCGCTCACCAATAGATGGCGTCGTTGGCCCATGTTTAATTCATTTTATCCGACAACAGAAATAAATGATGGGTGCTCATACAAGTATGTAAATAAATAAATAGTTTCAGTAGCCACAAGAAGAAAAGAAAACAGATAAGTTAACAAAGAAGTCATGAATAGAAGTAAAAACTACTGGAAAGAATTCTAGCAGCTGCATTATGGACTAACTTTAACTTGTTTATTGAAGATGCAGGACAACCAGATATCGTTGAGAAAAGATAAGTTTTTTAAGCTTTATGATCAGTGGATTGTGTACCAAACAAGAAAAGATTAATTGAATAGGCTATATAAAGGTGTGCGATAGAGACAAAAATGATATCTCGATATTTTCTGGGATTTTTAGCCATAACCATAATCAGACTATATTTTAGCTGAGTCTGTCTTTCTCTCTCTCTTTCCCAAACACAGCTGATGTGCAGCCATTACAATATTTCAGTTTTGTTTTTAATGGCAAGGTGGTCAATTTCTTTTCGTTTCTTTAGTTAATTTAGAAATATTTTGGGAACATTCTATGTTTGTTAAAATCAAGTTTTTTTTTTAAGGAACAACCGAGCGGCCAGCCGCAGGAAGCGCAATGAGCATATGTTTGATCAATTTAGCCTTCTTCACAAATCAACACGACTTGCATAAAATAATATTTATGGATGAGAAAAAATAAAAAAAAAAACGTCATGCATTTTACCATACTAATTAAAAAAAAAATTACCCTAGATAAATGTGCACTACTGATTAAAATAAATAAATAAATAAATAAATAAATAAATAAAAACAAAAAATAATAATAAAATGTGCTCGCTTTTGTCTTTTGAGGTGTAAATGTTTTATAGTATTCTAACAGATCGCCTGTCAATCACTTTGGCGAAACTATAAATCTAAATATTACAACTCCAAAATAAAAGATTGCAAATATTGTTTATTTTAGTAAAATTAGCCCATAATATAGCAGTGTTTAAACATTCGTTCTTTTGGTGTTGGTCTAGAGACTCCTAGTGGTGAATACATGCTAGAACAACTTTTTTATGATTTCTTCAAAACATCCGTGGATATACTTCGGTAAAGTTGGTTTTATATTCGCACATTCAGACTTCTGATAAATTCAGACTTTCCAATAAATGTGCAATAAATTAATGTTTGCAAATTTTAAGCAGCGACATGATATTGACAACCAACGATTGTCAACTTACAACATTTTTCACAGTCGATCAAAATAGGCAAGCATTGTTTTAATGGCATATTTACTTGTGAATGTCCACTGAATGTCCAATATAGTGTGATTAACAAGGCTATTGAATACGGATGTGCGAATGTGCGAATATAAAACCAACTTTACCGAAGTCGTGGATATGTGGAAGAAGCAATTGCATACAGAATTTTTTATATCATTTGTATAAATGTTTACTTTTTGGAATAAAAAGCTATACATAAGAAAGGTAAAAAGCACTTAATTGCTAATTAAACATAATTGAGGATAAGTGTAAACAATAATAGAGAATGAATAGGTATAATAAAGCTCTAATTAGTGTATGGAATGTGCTGGAAACCCTTGCAGCAAAGCAGACGTCACGTAGACGTCACGTCCAGGCAGTCGAACTGTAATGTGGCAGACGCAGACGTCACGTTCGGCAGACGCAGACGTCACGTTCGGCAGACGCAGACGTCACGTTCAGTGAGACGAGTGCATGTTGCAACGTCATATTAATGAGCTCGTCCGAACGCCATACTTAACTGCCTTGAGAAGAAAAACAATGCTACTTGACATTACTATATTACAGATAACATGTCAGAGGAACATATTTTGGTAGAAGGGGAATCCTTTGAGACAGGTTTTTACTACAATCTCAATTGTATTGTGTACTATGGGTTGTACATTCTCACAAGGTTTGGTGACAAAGTATTTAAAATGCAACAAACTTGGTTAAATTGGTGCTGCATTGATCTGTCTTTTAAATATTTGTTCATGCAGTTTTGTAATATTAATTCAAGCCCATCACAGAATTCACTGTCTATAGATATTCATGCTCATTCACAATAAAGTTGCTTTTTTCAAATGCATTGTCTATTGTTTTTGTTGTTGTTGTTTTTTTTTGGGGGGGGGGTGGTGTTATAGACATTTGATTTGAAGTATTTATTTTGTAGAACTCAAGCAAAACCAACATGCAAGATCGCAGCAGCATCTTTGTAAGATGCTAGGACAGCTGACAGATATTTCAAGCATGGAAAGAACAGGACTTTGGTCCTGTTCATTGGCAGTTCATCCACAGGCAGTTTCCGCCCTGCACCCATCTTGAGTCTAATCCATAAGGTTTAAGCAAAACCACCATAAAATTCCTGCAGCAGTGGTGGCTGAAACAAAGAGAGGCCACACAAATCCATCTAAGTACATTCATAACTGTTTGGAAACCTTAAAACAGACGTAAACTAAAACATATCCATTTCTGACTTATTCAGAGAGATAAGTATTCTCAGTGACAGCTGTTTGTAGTGACAAATTCATATTAATGTACAAATTGTAACGATGTAGAGGTTCGTACAGTTATTAATCAATTTATGGGTTAGATATATGAATATGATAAATCTTTATGATTTATGATGATGCATATACCGACCCAAGGGGGAATTAAACATGTATTGTGAATCAGTTACAACGAATTGTAATTAATTACATATATGATTAGTTCAGGTTCAATAATTATTTAGAGAAACTACCAGCTCTTCCAGCAAACCGTTGCTTTGATTATATTGTATTATATTATGAACGGAGTTATTCTCTGGCCATTAGAATAAATTCCTATTATAGCATCAAAGCATAAAACGATCGAAAAACGTTAAAGTGACTTGGTCTTCAGTTGAAAGAACAAACAGAACAATCGAGCGTGAATAAACATTTTTAATATATGCAAACTACGACTACAGAGGTTATACTTCTAAATATATATACACAAGAATATATACACAAGAATATATACACAAGAATATACACACATATGTACAAGAGTGGAAGTAGAGAAGGAAAGCGAGAAGGCAAGTAGCAAAACTTACAAAACAGTCATTGGAGCCAGTACGGAAATCAGTTTCATTATCTAAGATTGAGAAACGGCAGTACTGCATTTGCATTTGTCAGCTATGTGATACAATTCAATTTAATTTCAAATGAGCTTTATTAGCATGACTGTGAATCACAGTGTTGCCAAAGCATTAACATATTATACATAAATAATAAAATAAACAAACAAACAAAACATATATGTATACTTCATGTTACATGCAGCAATGCAAACAAATCCATCTTAGTAAATTAATAAATAAAGCAGGTCTCTAGAGAGTTATCCATCTCTAATTTTGTGAATGGCTAACACATATTTTGCAGCTAGTGTAGCTGTGTTGTCATCTTCACCAAGCATGAAGGGCATTTTCTCAGTATCACTCAGTTCAATGAATGATGGAAATAGTGTTCCAAGTATGGAGAGAAATGTTTCTCTTGCATTGTGATATTTAGGACAGATGAGTAGGAAGTGTTTCTCATCCTCTATTTGCTGTAGATCACAGTGTCTACAGATCCTCTGCTCTCTCGCTGTCCATGTTTGTCTATGTCTTCCTCTCTCTATTTCTAGATCATGGTCACTTAATCTGTATTTGGAGAGGATTTGTCTTTCTTTAAATTGTTTGATTAATAAATAATTTGCCAATTTAGTGGTTCTATTTAGGGTCGAGTAACATTGGAGTTTATTTTGGATCTCAAAATGTGCTTTTAGTGATTCATCATGAGTATCTTTTAGATTTTTGCCAATTTCTTTAATAATAGTTTTGGGGTTGTAGCTGTGGTCAATTGGGAATTGAGTTTCATGGACAAGTTGAAGAGCGAGTGTGTTTAGAGGATGAGATTCTGCTGAGATTTTATTGGCGAGGAGGGCTTTATATTGGACTGAATCAGGATCAGACTGATGGAGGTGATGCCAGAACTGAACACATCTCTTCTGGATCTCAATGTTCAGTGGGTACAAACCTAATTCAGCCCTACAGGCGTCGTTGGATGTGCTTCTGTGAACCCCTAAAATGTTTTTGCTAATTTCCAATTGTAGTTTTTCTACTGAAGTTTTATCCCAATTTCTAAAATTTTGTACTGGTCCCCAAATTTCACATCCATATAAAAGAATTGGTTTAATTATTGAATTGTATAATTTTATCCAAGTTTTAATGGGTAATTTTAAGTGACCGCATCGTGACTTTATAGCATAAAAAGCCCTCCGAGCCTTTTCACTCAGTGTTTTGACAGCCAGACCAAAGCTTCCCGAAGCGCTGATGTCGATGCCCAGATAACTGTAGCTGGTGCTATGCTGTAGGACCTGGCCTTTATAAGTGAACTGGTGTTTGTTTGCCTGAGATCTGGCCTTTTTCTGGAACACCATTACTCTGGTTTTCTCCAGATTAACTGTCAGGGCCCACTCATGACAGTATTGTTCCAGCAGGGACAGGCTTTGCTGGAGACCCTCAGGTGTGCAGGACAGCAGGACCAGATCATCTGCGTACAGCAGACATCTGACCTCTGAGTGGTGTAGAGTGAGGCTGGGGACGGTAGAACGTTCTAGCACTGATGCCAGATCATTTATGTAGATGTTGAATAGAGTCGGACTCAGACTGCATCCCTGCCTCACTCCACGTCCCTGCTGGAAAAACCCTGTTCTGTGGTTATTTATTTTTACTGCACATTTACTGTTGGTGTACAGGGATTGTATAGTGTCAAAAGTTTTCCCACCAATGCCAATTTGTAGGAGTTTGTACAGTAAACCGTCATGCCAAATTGAGTTGAATGCTTTTTTTAAATCTACAAAACATGCAAATATTTTTCTTTGTTTGTCCTTGATGTTTTTGTTAATTAGTGTGTGAAGAGAATAGATGTGATCGGATGCGCGTTGTTTTGGTAAAAATCCAATTTGTGCTTTATTTAAAATGTTGTGTGTGGAGATGTGTGTGACAATCCGGCTGTTTATGATGCTGCAGAACAGTTTTCCTAACGCACTGCCCACACAGATGCCTCGATAATTATTGGGGTCAAATCGATCACCTTTTTTAAATATGGGGGTGATCAGTCCCTCATTGATACTATTTCAAAGTGATTTCCATTTTAATAATTTGTATTTACCTGTGAAACAAACCTGGAAAGAGATGTGAGGCTTTGAGGAGAAAAAGAGATTCTTCGTGCATTCCAGTGAATTATTAATGGGATATATTGTAAATTATATCGAGAAAACAGACCAAAAATGTGCAGCATATATTGGCCTTTTTCATACTATTACAGCGGTATGCAAAGAGACAAAATAAAATAATCAGGAGGATAGAAAGCAGCTGCTGAAAAGAGCTCTTGCCATAGATATTCCGTTTATGTTACAATACGTTACAATACCAAGCATTACGTAATTCTTATGATGTCTGAAAATAAAACATGAAAGTAGAAGATGAGCGTAAACAATCTTTGCCGGTGTTGTAAAAAGAATAAGTATACATGGAGTACTTGCCAATTAATGCGCTGTCGATATCTTCTATATTACGCGATGGCGGAATCTACACATCTCAGTTCTTCAACAACAGCTATCATTGTTGTAAAATAATTCAACCCAAGCGCTCTTTTATGACGTGGCTGATTAAGTTTCTGATGATAATCTGTCAATCATCGCCCTGACAAATGTGATTGGTCCGAACAGTTTCTGTTCGGGCATAATTACTCCTCTACAGATCGAGTCCAGACCGAACTCCCCGACCTCAAAATGTTGTGGGCGGGGCTAAGTTCGGCTGGCATCCAGGCTAGCAAATAAAAAAAAAATAAAAAAAAATTATTGCATTAAAAGGGCAGCTATAAAAAAGCAAGTGTTGAGCAGCAAACAGGTATTTGAAGCTGCTGGTGTCTCTGGAGTCTCAAGAAGCTCTCCATGCAGGCTGGCAGTTGTGCGTAAAGATGCATTTTAGACACCACTAACCAAACCCTAACAAAGAGAAACAGTTTGAGAAACATCCTGTGCCAATAGTGATACAGTGTCAAAGTTCAATTTCAAATGATTGTGAAGTTATCTTTTGCAGTGTGTTTTTATATTTGAATTAACCTAATTATCAAACTAATAATGTAATACTATGTTGTCAGTGGCTTACATAAACTGGCATGATTAGCTGCATCAGGTGTGTTGGATTAGAGTTGGCAATAAACTTTGAAGCACAGTGGTCTGCAATAAAAGGGTTACATAACTGATCAAGGGTGTAAAACTCTCTCTCACACACTCTCTCTCACAAACACACACACAGACACAGACTGGTGTGAGCTTAGAGTGAGGCAAGGAGACTGTATAGAGAGTTCATCTTTGAAGACTCTTCAGTAGACCAAATATGGAGTTCTGTATGGCTGAAGTAACATCTGAGTGAGTCAATGAGTCTGAATTGAAAGTTCATGATCGAGGACTCTTGGATCAGAAATATGTTCAATAGGTCAAATATGGACTTCTGTTTGGCTGAAGTGACAGTAGAGTGAGGCTATGATTATATGTAGAAAGTTCATGATCGAGGAACCCTTTGCTCCGAAAAAAAAATAAGTATGTAAAATATGGACTTCTCTATGGCTGAAATAAAATCATATATAGCTGCGAGCAGCGATGGCGGGCCCAAGCCCGGTGGCACCGCCACCCTGGTGGCTTCAGGGCAACTGTGCACAGCGGGCAATAGGCATTTAAAACGGTTAAACATCAAAGGACTATGTCAAATTCACTCCACATTTACAGCACTACAAGGTGCCGCTATAGAGCCCCTCCTCCCTGCCCATTTTCAAAAGGATTACATGTGCCAAGTTTTAACATTATTCTGATGAATTTTGAAGCAAATCAGGTAAAAATAAGAGGGTGATCTCAATGTATGCTGAAAGTGACACATTTTCTGCTTCCAGTTGGTGGCGCTATGACTTTGAATCACAATAGTCACATCCATGTGATCAGCCTTGTACAACAAAGACTAAACCGAAGTTTCGTCAAAATCAATTAATGTAGTATATTAATAAGTAAATATGATGTACTTTATTCTACCCTTAAAATCATAAAATCACATGTGTGTAGGGCTGAACATGTGTGTCCTGATAACATGATAGCATTGCTGTACACGTGAAATTTAAATCTGTTTGTGTGAATGGAAAATCCTGTTTCCAATTGAAGACTGTAAAATGATCTTTCCAATAATATCTATAGAATGTATGGCAAAGGGCATTTGTCTGAATATATAAGGAGACGGTAGGAGAAATTCAGCAGCTGTCTCTGAGACTGTCTCCTGGACATGATGTCATTGATTAGCTCCTTTATCGGCAATAAAGTAAACCTTCTGGAATTAAAGATATTTAAGAAGTGATTTTTTAACATAAAGTAGAAACCACAACATTTGGCGACGAGGATGGGATTTGGTTTGAAGCTGAAGAAAACCACAGAGCAGAGCAGAGCTGAATGACCAACACAGGACAAAGTGGCCACAGGTGAGCAGTTTTATGCTTATTTAAATACTTGTGTTGGTCATCAGAGATGCTCAGTGTGGTAAGTTACTGAAAACTTCTCCAAATTCAAAGAACTAAGAGAAAAATATCTTTAATTCTAGGAGACTTGCATGTTGTGTGTCAGGCCTGGGTACTTATAGTGATATCAGTGGATCTGTGTTAATGCATGCACAATACAATTACAATACACGATACATTTTTTCTTTGTATCTTTCTGCATAAAAACAGAAGATATGGTTAGCTAGCTCAAGATACCGCTCTGTGACGACAGAGGTCTGCATGGTTGAGACTAGGATTATCTATGATACCGCTTTGTTGTTGACCTACAAAGGACTGAATGGATAGATAATGTTTTTTATTTATTTTTATTTATTTATTTTAATGGCATGTAAAATTAGAAGTTCATATCAAGGAGTTAGGTAATAGTAACGGTGTCAGAGACCTCTGTGTCTATCTGTGTCTTTCTGCATGTGTGTGTGTGTCAGAATGGATGAGGGAGAATAGTCTGTTTTGTATGTGCAGCTATGTGGGATCTGACCATGCTTGTGGTTAAAAATAGTGACCTTCTCCCTGGTCACTTGAGAAGAGTGATTGAGAGAATGAGCCCTATAGGAACTGGTTTGAATAATAAAAATATTATTATGAAATTATTTCAAGATATTAACTTAAAAGAATAATATAGTAAAATAAATAAAATAATAATATATGTATATTTAATAAATAAATACATAACCGAATAACTAAATTAATAAATAAGTTTGCACGTACTTAAAATATTATGTCATCTATCTGCAGATGTTAAAATTTGTATCTTACTATTCCAGAATGACAGTATGAAAATGATACTAGTGCAGAAATTTAGGTTTGTGTTAACTAAAATAACCTGTGCAGAGTGTTGAATGAGAACAAGATTGGATGGCAAATGCCATCGTATAGTCATAGACAGTCTTAGTAAATGAGATTTGTTGAAATCCCTTGATGATGGTTGAGGAAATCTTATTGCATTATATTAGATTATTTTGATTCCTGCATGTGAATATAGAAATGAAAAGACTGAAATCTGAATTATAATAGAAAAAGTGTTGAATTTTAGATATAGATTACTAATAGATTTTTGCCTATTGCAAAGAAGAAATAGCTTTGCTTTTTCCTGCAATGAAGAACTTGCTTCACTAAACCCCAGAATGAGGGAACTGATGTTTTCAACCAGTGAGATATTTGATATAACAGATTTAGTGAATTTAGAAAAAGAGCTGATTGCTCAGACATTATTTAAATTAGAATTTACAAAAGTTCAATTTGATTAATGCGGATCTCTGAGTGTTCAAGTTTCAGATGACTTTAGTGACAGTGCTATGACGAATGGAAGCAACAAATGGAGAGACGGCAAAGGGCCCCAAAGACACAACTGCAGAAAGAAGAAGAGAGAATGTGGGTGAGAAGTTTTCAGCTCCCCTTCTGAATGGACAATTCTACACTTCAACATGGAGAAAGACTGATTTAATTCAGGAAAAGGTGAAATGTTCGCTTGAGACTTTTCCTGAGGACAAAGACAATGTCCTGAAATGCAAAACTGTGGCAAGAAGAATCCACAGCAAGATATGAGAAGAAGAAAGACACAGAGAAACATGAGAATATGAGCCTACATTCCACTCCAAAACACCATGCCTTTGAATGACATCATAGGCTGAAGACACATATAGACCAACAGCTAAGCAGCTTCATCAGACTGATGGTCTGGACCGAAGGACTTCTGAAAACCATTCCCTTATGGGCACAGGTGTGGCATCTTCAATGATCACTAGAGACCGTTCCAAATTTTGTTAAGTATTATATTAAATTAGTTCATCTTTAGAAGTCACTGGTCTTATAGCAGTTCTTTGTGTTCTCTGCTAAACTAACATTCTCTGTCTGCTTTTATAGTAGGACCAATCCAGCTTGTGTAAAAATAGAAAGAGGAACTTCATTGAAAGACAGTAGTGAGTGCTTAACTCACAAATGAATTAAACTAAGGCTGCATGGATTTTGTATAGTGAGGGCTATTATATTAAAAACATAAATGTCGCATTCAAATTATAATTAAATGAAAAGCACAATTGAATTAGTCTTGGAGAAAAGAAAAAAAAAGTTTACTGGTCATTCCATCTTGTTTACAAGTAATTTATTAGAATATTAATAAGAACTCCAAATATTGTTATGAAATCATACTGTTGTCATCACTGGGGTAATGAGATAGAAATGTTATTGGCCATAGATGTAAGAAGACGCAGAGATCTCTAATTTATTCTTAAAGAAGCTCATGAGCAACAACAAAAAAGAATGTGATAAATCTATAGAAAGAAAATAATAAAATGCAATTTGAGAAATTATATTTGGCTGTCTTAATTGCAGTATGCCTAGGCCAATCATTCTAAAAGAGTTATTAGAAATAATTAGAGAAAGTTTAGACATTGTTGCATGGGGAATGCTTCATTGTCCATGTCCTGTAGTGTTTAAAAATACAGAAATGTTGGAATTCCACTGCTAAAAGTATATGTTCCCCATTTAGATCTGAAGATCTGCTGTGGCAGAAATAAAAAATGAATGATGGCCATTGGGGGTGTGCAAGATTGTGAATGATGGTATGAATGAGTGAGAGAAGGTGTCTGAAGAGACAATGGGGCAAATCAATTATTTGCCAAAACAGCTGTGTATAAATTTGTAATATGTGGGCCCACAGGGCAAATTATGCCCAGTAAAAAGGAAATAAGACTATGGATGAATTGGGTCAAGTATCCTGGTCAGTTCCTGGAAAGTTGTTGTGGCAAAAATAGAAAAAAGAAAAAGCAATACCACACTTGCGCAGCGTATAACATGGGAAACAGATCAAGCAAGTTTGCTCTGTTCACCTAACCTCTAATTCTCTTTTCAGCATATCATGAAGGAGCTGAGTTTTCATCAGAAGTATAAAATATTGTTTTAACTGAATCAAAGTGGGTTGAGTGTTTAACAAATTCGTGAGAAATTTTGTAGTGAAAACAGAACTCGAAACAAATGATTCAGAAATTATAAAAATGCAAATTATGGGTTAAAAATCCATATTGTGTAATTGGTTGATAATCAAAGCAGAGAGCCCCAAAGAGGGACTGGATAACACTCAGCCCACATGAACATTTTACAGGTTACATCATGAAGGACAATGACAAGCAGATGATTTACCACATGTTGACACTAACAGAAATATTTATGGTCTCATTCACAGGTGACCGCAGTGCAATTCTTAGGAGTTTTAATGGGAACATACGAATATGTTACTTTTTACAGGTAAACCAGCTGAATTGATTCTTTTAAGGGTGAACCACAATATTGTGTGTACAATTGACTGCCATTTAGTAGATTACTAACAGATCTTAAGTATATTCCATAACAGAAACACAAGTTAATTATTCTGAAAAATAGTTTTAAGGAAATTTAAAGGTAAGAAGACACAAGAATAATTTTGTGACTGTAATATCCGAACTTTGTGGACAGCTTGCTTTAAAATCTCTAACAACTGTGTGTCACTTAGCTAAGGGACAAATAGGAAATATACTTACAATAGCATATTTGCCATTCACTTGAAGCAGTAAGGAATAGAAAGTATCAAATATTGAATAATGATATTCTTAGTCAGTATGCTGAAAAAAATAGGTAAATTAATGGCTGATATAATGCTACCAAAACGATTAGTAGGCATTATGTGATGAGTTCATAAAAAGAAAATAGAACTAAAACCATGAAACTATTTCAAACACAAACTGGCCCGTACAAACTCTCAATGTACATTAGCATCAGAAAGAGGCCAAAGTAAAGATGTGTAACGAAATGTAGCGGTTATTAATCAATTTATGGATGAAATATGAATATAATAATTCATAAGGTTATGAATAAATTATGATTCATATATCGACCCAACGGGGAATTAAACATATATCGTGAATCAATTACAACGAATTATAATCAATTACATATATGATTAGTTCTGGTTTAATAATTATTTAGAGAAACTGTTCGTTTGTCCAGCAAACTAAGTCCCTCACAGAATATTATAAACAGAGTTATTACCTGGCCATGAAAATAACCTGCTATTATAACATCAAAGCATAAAGCGATCGAAAAACGTTAAAGTGACTTGGTTTTCAGCTGAAAGAACAAACCGAACAATCGAGCATGAATAACGTTTTAATATATGCAAACTACGAATACAGAGGTTATACATCTAAATATATATACAAGAAAATACACACATATGTACAAGAATAGAAGTAGAGAAGGAAAGAGAGAAGGCAAGTAGCAAACTCACAACCAGTCCTAAGCCAGCACGGAAATCAGTTTCATCATCTAAGATTGAGAAACGGCAGTATACTTGCATTGGTTGCGTGTGTCGAATTTCAGGTTAGTGCTGGTGCAGTTCGTTGGCTTCCTCCGCTCAGCGGGAAGGTTTGAACTGAGGACGAGAGTGAGTTTCGCTGGAAGATGGCGATCCCGAAGCTGAGCGCGATGGCAGCGCGTGGTCACCGGAGAGGTCCGGGAAAAACGTGCACGAGATGCTCGTGAGACAATCGGGAGAGAACACACAAGAAATTGTGCGTCTTTGCTTTTATGACAGATAAGCCGACACACCTCCTTGAGGTGGGGTAGCCAATAACATGGGTGCAAAGTTGGCGGGAAGGCTTTCCCATTGTTTGGCCTCACGACTTAATCCAATGATTTATGACTACCAGATCAGATCTCCAAAAGGAGTGTGTTCTTCACAGTATCATTAAACACATAGAAAAATGCATTTGTCCATTTGGTGACATGTCTCAATGAATAGCTCGAGTCCGGAGCTTTGAAACGAGATCAAACTCGATAGGTCAGAAAGGCATAGGAGAGAAGTTATGGTTTACAGACAAAATTATATCATTAAAATGCACACTAGCACAAATACACTCATTTAAACACTAGGAAACATGCATAGGCCCTAAAATATATGAAATATATATTTCAGCATAGTGGTGGTATAATATATATATATATATATATATATATATATATATATATATATATATATATATATATATATATATATATATATATATATATATGCAGTTAAAAGTGTATGTTTGTGTGTTTCTGTATGTGTGTCTGTGTGTGTGTTTTTTGTGTGTGCCAGTGTGTGTGGGTGCTGCAATGTGGATCTGGCCCGTAGTCCACATGAGGGGCCCCTTTGATGTCCTAAGAGCAAGGAAATTGGGCCTGCTGTGTTACCTCGGAGGGCCACAAAGGTGTCAAGTGGGCTCATCTTTAGTAGACAGTTCGGAGCCGATTTAGTGATTAAGAAACAAAGTTCATCAGGTTAAAAGCGTTCTGAAAACTCCAAAGTTTATTGATTATCCTGATACGTGTGCATACGCTACAGATTCCCCCTTTCGGCCAACGAAGTTCCTGTGCGGACTTCGTTGGACGGTAACTAAGTTCGATGGCACATGGATCCGGATGGTCACGCAGCAGGTGGTTCCTACTGGTCCTTGAGGGAGAGCAGATAAGCACCTGTCCATGGATTCTTGCATCCCTTTGATCCCTTGGGATAGGATGAAGGCCAGGCCCAGGGCGAGTGAGTACTTGATTGCCATGGAGAGGCAACGGGTTGTGTTGGCAGGAGTCCAAGCTTGGGCTTTAGGTGAGCTGGTCAGGACAGGCAGTCGTGAGAGCGCTTGGAGGGCTGCATCAATAGGAGGACTGTCACTTAGCTGGGACCCCCCTTTGTCAATCCTCAGTTCCATTCCTAGATCTAAGGTGTGATGGTGATCCCTGGGGGAAGATGGGATTTCCAGTTCTGACTGGTCCTCTTTGCTTGAGAGACAGTGCACCGCCAGATGGCTGCAGTGAAGGATGGAACCCAGGGGTACCTGGATCCACTTACTTGGATTGGGCAGGCTGACACGAGTGGCGGTGTTGTGCTGATTGTAGGTTAGGGTGGCAGCATGAGTGGGGGTGTGGACGAGCAGTCGATCACCCACAATCTCGGCTTGTGTTCCGATGACTGGGGTGTGAGGCTTGGCCTCGGCAGGGCAGCGTGTGTCGCTGGTCATAAGCTGCAACCGGCCCATTCCTTCAGTGTGGTTTCTGAGGAAGAGCTGGTTTGGGCAGAAGGACTGAAAGTCTTTGGTGAAACTACACCTGCGAAAGTGGGGAGCCGGGCACAGCCGTGGGTTGCTGTTGTGGTAGGCTACCGCAACTGAGGTGTGTTTCTTGGCATGGGTGTTACGTTGCCGCCACATGACATGGACTGTGTCTTTGGGTCTGCCAGTAGCAAAGTCCAGCACAGTTTGTGTAGGATACTGAGGAATCCTATTCATAGCCACTCTGTCCATAGAGAAGCTAATTTCTCGCAGCAGGTCTGTCAACAGAGCTATAACCAGCTGATTTTGGGCAAAGTCATTCTGGAGGACTGTAAACAGTTGCTTCCTTGAGTTCGCCATTTGGATCAGCAGGAAACTGTGAGTATAGAGAACCGCCACAATACTTTTCCGGGATTTGCAGGTGGTTTGCAGGGTTTGGCTCTGTGTGGCGAGTTGTTTTCTCAGTTGTAGGCGGAGCTTGTTGCGATGCTGATGAGGAGAGCAGGCTGTGATGAGACTCAAGTCTCCTGGTTGGTACAGGTGCAAAGGCAATGGCACCTGCCATTCCATCAGTAGTTCTGTGGGGAACACCTGAGTTGACTCCTGTATGGTGTCTGTGATGGCCATGAGCATCAGATGAGGTTTTACAGTCCAGTCTTTCTGGTCGACTGACCGTGGAAACGTGACTCCTCTGCGTTGCAGTGGAGCTCTGTAGTTTGGGTTTACAGTTTGGACTTGACAGCAAACCTGACATTCTCTGACATACTCTGCCACATCTTTCTGCATGCTGGGCCAGTACGCCACTTGTTCCAAAGTCTCATAAATAGTTCTGGTGCCATGGTGTTTGGCACATGGTGTGTCGTGGGTGTATATCAGTTCACCCCCCTTGTGGCCCTGTGGCAGTACAAGCTTTGGCACTGTGAAGACATCAGGGACATATTTTAGAAAGTTCACTCCCACACGCAGCATGTGGTCGGTCATGGGACCAGGTGCCGTGAACGGGAGGTTGGAGGGGTATGAGTGGTGGTACAAAACATTTTGCATGGAAGTGTTGGCAAGTTTGGTTGTCAGTGGCAGTGGCAGTGCGGCGGGAAATGTTGCAGGAACAGTCCGCTGGCTGCGGGTTGTTGTTGCCACACTAAGGGTGGGTGAATGGGGTGGGTGTGACCATAGCTTGTCATGCAGGGTGCCAGTCTTGGCAAGGGCATTAATTTGGTCGTTCACGCCTTTGTCACGCCCTGGTTGCTTTAAGAATCTTTTCACCTTTTCCCAGTAAACGATCATGTCGTGTGCTTGGGTGAGGTGATCATGTGTCTGGAACATGTGTTGATGTTTCACCTGCTTGTTGCATTCAGTCTTGAAACCAGTTTGTTTCCAGCCCAGAAGATGGCATGTGAAACAAGGTCTGTCAAAGTGTGAGTCTGTGCACATGAGTTCTCTGATGTTATGGACAGTTGTTGTTGGGGTACCAGTATCTCAAGTGTCAACGCTGGTGTGCTGTTATAGCAGTTTTGACAGGCAGCTGAATCTCCGCTCCGTGCAGACTTGTGCTTTCTGGCACGTTGTGGCAGTGGCACCTGCTGGTTCAGCCTCCTGAAGTCGCTGGTGGGTCGCCACTTGCTGTCTGGTTTGACAATGGACCAGGTAGGGACTGAATAGGTGCTGTTGCATGGGCAGATAACACCTTTTCCTTCTGTTGAATGAACAACCTCCTGTACTGGTTCATGTGGGGCGATGTGACCTTCGTACTGCCTGATTAAGGTGGGAGGAGCATTTGGGTGTGTTGCACTATGCACTGTGTGAAGTTTAGTGAGACCACAGCATAAAAGGTCTTTGTCAAATGTCACTTTGAATTTGTGCAAGACGTTTCTGAGTCTTTGACAGTCTGCATCATTCTTTAGCGCACTTGCATCTTTCTGGATCTGTTGGCCTTTAGGCTCAAACCTTGGGAAGGGCTCCTCTGTTGTGGTGTAAGCTGTCAGGTTGGCTGTCCGAGGTGCAGCGCTTTCCTGAATTTCACAGGCAGGCTGGTTAGCGACTGTGGGTACTGCAAGGTGTTTGTCCTCCATCAGCTCCGTTCTGTGCACCTGTTCTGTGGGTACCAGTTTGATGGAAGTGATGGAGATGCTCTTGAAGGATGCTGTGAAACTTGTGTTGCTTAAGCTTCCTTCTGGGACCATGGCAGCTGGTATTAAGTTAATGACTGTTAACTTGCGTTCAAAGTCATAGGGGCCGTGGTCCATTATCCATTCTAGATGGTGGGCTTTGGGAATGCTGATGTCTGTGACCATGCATTCGTTGAGCCAGCTGTGAACTACGTAGGGTGACACTTCAGTTAGCGGTGTGGCTTTTAGAGCAAGTCCAAGTTCCACGCCTACAGGTGACAGTGTGAAGGAGCCCAGCATGTGGCTTAGGGTTTGACCACACTGCCTGTTGAGCCAGACAGCTACCCCTTTGGTGTAAGGTGGTACTACCGTTTCCTGTGCGTGGAGCCAAACAGCACCCCCTTTGGTGTAAGGTGGTACTACAATTTCCTGTATGTTGATCCAAACAGCACCCCCTTTGGTGTATGGTGGTACTACAGGTTCCTGTATGTTGATCAAGATGCAGACCTGTTGGATAGTTTGGCCTGACAGGAAGTTGGCAGTGTTGACAGGAACAACAGGAAGCTGTACAGTCATAGGGGCCCACAACAACTCACTTGCACTGTCCGTATGAGCATTAGAGTGCATCAGGAGGTCTGGAAGGACCAGGAAGTGATGGGTTAAATGCCGGTTGTTCCATTTGAAGTTCAAAACGCAGATGTCCTTGACAGTCATCATGGTTGGCAGACGAAAGTCTAGTGGAAAGTGTGTTTGCTTGTTGACAAATGGGAGGTCCGGTGTTCCTTCACTGAGAGCACTTAACAGCGTGTGGCTGAAGGCTGAGTTGTCTGCCCACAGTGTGAGAATAATGTCTGTTGTAGTTACATCATTCAGCTGTGAGTCTGTCGTGACCTTGGAGCAGAGAGAGTTACAGTCTATGGTGAGTTGAAGTACGCCGGGTGGCGAACTTGAACTGTGCTCTGAGCCGGGGTTCCCGCGGTTAGCTGGGAGATTTCCCCCGACCTCTGTGACCTGACCGTCTGGCTCAGGTGGTCTGGGTGACTGGGAAGGCAGAAGTTCACACGCTTGAGCCCAGACTTTCAGCGGTCTGGCTTTCAATAAGGGCTCAAAACAGTCTAGCAGGTCTTTGTGGATGAAACAGGGAAACGTGTCCATTTGCGCTACACACACCGGAGGTGCCAGGCTCACTCGACCAATGGTGTGGTGCATGGGAGCTGTGTGTTCAAGGTGGACCTCATTTGGACTGTGCGACTGCACATTCAGCTCACATCTTTGTGACTTGAGAGTCTGATTTTGTCTTTCAGCTTCATTTCTCAATCTTTCAAAAAGGTAAGGACAGGTTTCTGGGCAGTGGTCGGAGACTGTGTAACTGGTTTGATTTTCTACAGTCTTTTCAGGAGCAGTGTTCTGCTTGGAGGGAGCTTTGTCAACCAAGTTTTGCAGCTGCTGAGTAGACATACTACGTGAGCAGGCCAAGGCTGCCAGGTGATCACTCACCGCAGGGTGCAGCTCTCGGAGAAGCAGAGTGTTGAAGATGAAATCTTCCTCCATCGCTGGCTGACCACATGCTCTGAAGTAGGCCATTTGCAGTCGGCTGTAGCAAGTGTATGGGTTTTTCAGTCTGCCCCGTTTTAGGTCCATGGCAGCAGGGAGCCCTTGATCTGATGCAGGGTCAGAAAGCTTTTGGATCAGAACCTGTCGCAGGTGCTGGCAGTTGGATGTGACAGCTGCTGGCGAAGGTTCTTGGCCGCTGGACATTTTGGGCAGTGGACTTTCAACCCCATTTGGAATTAGGGCTTCTTGACTGGTTAGGGGAAACTCGGTGATGTGTGTTTCCCCTCCCATGCCACTTTTCAGTACTCTGTAACCAGTGTCAAGTTCATTCACATAGTCTCTTTGTTGTTTCGGAGCCATAACTCCTTTCTGGGCCTGTTTGAGATGATTTTCACAGGTCAGGGCTTTAGTGTGTCTGTCTTTCAGCTTAGTTTCTGCTTTGGCTAGGGGAGCTTCGCTGTGTTGGAGTTTTCCAGTCAATTTTCTACGCTCCACCTCCAGGTGGAGCTCTGCAAGGGCTTTTTGAAGTCTTTGCAGCTCCTCCTGCAGCTCGGGTTTGGATTCGTCCGCTGTCCAACGCTGGTCCTTGGTCTCGACGAGTCGCTGATCGTGGTGACGATGAATCTGGGCCTGATTCCTCCGGGCGTCCTCCGCCTGGAGCTTGAGGTTGTGGGCGATGGCTCGGATGACTCTCGCCCATTCTTTGTAGCTCGGCGTTGGATCGTGGGCCATTAGTCGATTCAGGTTGTCGTCCAGCTGCTCGTTGCTTAGGTGCTGGGGATCCACAGCGTCGTTGGGCAGGATCGTGCTGGTCAGGGAGCCCAACCCGGTCGTGAGTCCGTCCCCATGGGTGCTGGGGCTGGCTGCTCTGAACACGTTAGCTTGCTGTTGGCGAGAGAAAGACCGCACAAACAGAACCAATGCAAGCACGCGCAGGGCTAACGACTTATAATAATGCATGATTATATAATTCTTTGGTTTGGTTCCAGTTAACTGGTGCAGACAGTTAGTGGAATGTAGGCTAGACACTTAATTGTCGATAGCCAAAAGGACCACGCGGGTCAATTTGTGTGGGTGAGTGCAGGATTTGAATAAAGATTTTGACAGGCGGTAGCCCTAAGAGTCCTTTGATGACTCTCGCTGCTCGGTCGTCTATCTATTACTCAGTTTTCCGTGATGGCTCTCACAGGCTCTGCTTTTACATGAACTGAAAGAAACAAACACAGTAGAGAAGCAAAACAGAACAGGGTGGCTGCAATTAAATGAGAAATAGAGCAGTAAACAAATAGAAAGGAATAAAAATAGAATAGCAATAAACTAAAACAGAAGGGCTAGAGGGGAGAAGTGAAACTTCCTATTCCAGCTGGGTTTATGACGGTGTCAGGCGAGTGCACTGTTGCGTCATAAAACCTAGAGGGATGGTATGGATCGAGAGCATAAGGGTTGGCCCGCACCTGAGTAATTGAAGAATATGTAATATTCTGTGGCTTTCAATTAGGTGAAATGACTGTATGTCACTAATTTAGGCCTGGGTGAATTGTGGGTGCTCAGATAAGAACTCAATGGCAGGCAACCTTTCCTCGACGTTCAAACACTCTACTGCGGTGTCCGTGGCCACCTGTCCCCTTTGTAACACGGTGCAACCTCTCAAACAGGGAACACCAGCACAATTGTGCACTTCGGTAAGGTACTTGCGCCAACGGCCAGCGTGACCGGTCAAGATTGAGTTTTCCCTGAACTCAGAGTCTGTCCCCTTTACGGGCAGTTACTCCAAAAGGGCGGTTCTGTCGTGCAGAAGCCTGAGCCGGGAAATTAAACAAAATTGCCGTTTGGTGTCACCTTGGACTCATTGCCTCCCTTTACCTGGTACACAACTTGCTGACGTCCTTGCGTGTTGCCCGTTATACGAGGTCATAGTGTCTCCGATTCACACACAGTCAGTGCAAGACCCGCCAGGCTAGGCAGTTCCACTCACTGGAGCACCCGTCAGCTCACCACAGGGCGCTAAAGGGCCTTATCTGCAAGTGCACAAACAGTCAGGTAAACACGACTTAATTGTAAATTTAAATCTCAATTTAAATCTTGTTTAAATAGAATTTAAATAATTAAGTGTGTAGGATAAAAGAGTAGGGGTCTAAAATGAACTAGCTAGAAGCAGAACAAAAGTGAAAATAAAATAAAACAAAACAAAAACAAATCAGATGCACTTGATTCAAATTTGAATTAAACTCTGTTCAATTAAATTTAAATGAGTGCATAGAATAACAGGATGGGAAAAAGCGAAAAGAGGATAATTCAGAGGCACTTGATTCAAATTTGAATTAAACTTGTTCAATTAAATTTAAATGAGTGCATAGAATAACAGAATGGGAGAAAGAAAAGAGAAAGCCTTCCCTATTTGCAGATTTTTCCTAAAGAGAATTGCTTGTTGATAGCAAAATGCCAACTGATTGACACTACTTAATTTTAAAATTGAATTAAATGTTATTTAATTAAATTCAAAATAAGTGTATGAAATAAGGGAGGCTTGGGTGTGCGTGAATATTATTGCCAGCCAATAACATCAGGACCCAGAACTAGGAGTGAATAAAGTAAAACATTAAGTAATAAAAGGGAATGAATTTCCAAAGTAAAACTAAAGAAATAACTTGAGAGAGTGAAAAGACAAAAAGGGAATGGATGGAATAACACAAAGTAGAATAAAAATAAAATAAATAAACTGAAATAAAATAAAATAGAGTAGATCTGTGAATACAGGAAAAAGAATACAAGGGAAAAGAGAATTGACTTATCTGGCAGTGTCCACCAGGGGGCGCACTCTCAGAAAGTGAATTCCCTTGTTGGAAGGGAAACAATTTAAATTAAAAATTTAAACGTGTTTAAAATAAATTTAAATCAGTAAACCACATTCCAACAATGATTGGAAAGCATAACCACCAAAAGCAAATTACTTTTACAACTCCCCGCAGTATAGAGAAGCAAAAGATAACTTGGAGATAATTTCAGTTCAACGTATGGAGCGGCTTTTAACTCAGAACGTCCACGCGGTGGCGTCACTGAGTCCACACAACCAATAAGTAGGGAGGGGTGGCACACCTGAGCAGACTGCCCTCTGGCGTCTGGTCAGAGTTACTGCATCCCCTTTCTTTAATTCGTGATATAAAAACGAGCGCTTTGTGGGGTTCTGACCCTTACGCTGTTTTAACTGCACGGTCACGATTACAACTATAGAACCTCAGCGGATTCTTTCATAAATATATGTGTACCGTTTTACTCACGGGTACACAACTCTGGGAATCAGTCCCTTTGGTGCAAACTTTAATGCACGCGAATATGTAACGCTTGCGGGATTCCTTCGCCGCGGGTTACAAATCAACATTGGATCAGAATGTTGATATAGTTAAATAAAGTCGTCCTTCACAGATACGAGCTTGAAATATCAATAGACTGCAGTGTATTTCACGGTCAACCAAGGCTAGGCCTGCAGTGTTTTTAGACACAAACAGCAGCTTGTTAACGGTGCGTAGAGAGGACTCGTGCGTCTTCTCACTGAACAAAGCGCGCATGTACATTAAGTCATACACAAATTATTCTACATTGCTCTTACCAAAAACCAAGTTTAAAACGTTGCTCGCGAATCCTCCACCAAATAAATGTAACGAAATGTAGCGGTTATTAATCAATTTATGGATGAAATATGAATATAATAATTCATAAGGTTATGAATAAATTATGATTCATATATCGACCCAACGGGGAATTAAACATATATCGTGAATCAATTACAACGAATTATAATCAATTACATATATGATTAGTTCTGGTTTAATAATTATTTAGAGAAACTGTTCGTTTGTCCAGCAAACTAAGTCCCTCACAGAATATTATAAACAGAGTTATTACCTGGCCATGAAAATAACCTGCTATTATAACATCAAAGCATAAAGCGATTGAAAAACGTTAAAGTGACTTGGTTTTCAGCTGAAAGAACAAACCGAACAATCGAGCATGAATAACGTTTTAATATATGCGAACTACGAATACAGAGGTTATACATCTAAATATATATACAAGAAAATACACACCTATGTACAAGAATAGAAGTAGAGAAGGAAAGAGAGAAGGCAAGTAGCAAACTAACAACCAGTCCTAAGCCAGCACGGAAATCAGTTTCATCATCTAAGATTGAGAAACGGCAGTATACTTGCATTGATTGCGTGTGTCGAATTTCAGGTTAGCGCTGGTGCAGTTCGTCGGCTTCCTCCGTTCAGCGGGAAGGTTTGAACTGAGGACGAGAGTGAGTTTCGCTGGAAGATGGCGATCCCGAAGCTGAGCGCGAGTGTGGAGAGGTCCGGGAAAAACGTGCACGAGATGCTCGTGAGACAATCGGGAGAGAACACAAAAGAAATTGTGCGTCTTTGCTTTTATGACAGATAAGCCAACACACCTCCTTGAGGTGGGGTAGCCAATAACATGGGTGCAAAGTTGGCGGGAAAGCTTTCCCATTGTTTGGCCTCACGACTTAATCCAATGATTTATGACTACCAGATCAGATCTCCAAAAGGAGTGTGTTCTTCACAGTATCATTAAACACATAGAAAAATGCATTTGTCCGTTTGGTGACATGTCTCAATGAATAGCTCGAGTCCGGAGCTTTGAAACGAGATCAAACTCGATAGGTCAGAAAGGCATAGGAGAGAAGTTATGGTTTACAGACAAAATTATATCATTAAAATGCACACTAGCACAAATACACTCATTTAAACACTAGGAAACATGCATAGGCCCTAAAATATATGAAATATATATTTCAGCATAGTGGTATATATATATATATATATATGCAGTTAAAAGTGTATGTTTGTGTGTTTCTGTATGTGTGTCTGTGTGTGTGTTTTTTGTGTGTGCCAGTGTGTGTGGGTGCTGGAATGTGGATCTGGCCCGTAGTCCACATGAGGGGCCCCTTTGATGTCCTAAGAGCAAGGAAATTGGGCCTGCTGTGTTACCTCGGAGGGCCACAAAGGTGTCAAGTGGGCTCATCTTTAGTAGACAGTTCGGAGCCGATTTAGTGATTAAGAAACAAAGTTCATCAGGTTAAAAGCGTTCTGAAAACTCCAAAGTTTATTGATTATCCTGATACGTGTGCATACGCTACACAGCTAAAAGCAGACTCTACTTGCTTTGAGTGAACCCTAGGTATTTCTAAATTACTTGATCCTGATGATCTGAGTGATCTGTTAGGTTTATATTCTATGAGCATATCTGCAATGTATTGAGGTCCTAGGCCATTGAGTGATTTATAAACAAGTAACAGTACTTTAAAATCAATTCTAAATGCAACTGGAAGCCAGTGCAAGGATCTGAGGACTGGTGTGATGTGTTCATGTTTTCGGGTTCTGCTCAGAATCCTGGCAGCAGCGTTCTGTACAAGCTGCAGCTGTCTTATGGTCTTTTTGGGAAGACCAGTGAGGAGCCCATTACAATAATCCACCCGACTGGTGATGAAAGCATGAACAAGTTTCTCTAAGTCTTGACTGGAGACAAAGCATCTAATTCTTGCAATATTTTTGAGATGATAATACGCTGATTTAGTTATTGTCTTTACATGGCTACTGAAACTCAGGTCTGACTCCAAAATCACACCAAGATTCCTGACTTGATTTTTAGTTGTTTGACCCCTAGAGTGAAGGTACATATTCACTTTGAAAACTTCATCTTTGTTTCCAAACGCAATGACTTCAGTTTTGTCTTTGTTTAACTGAAGGAAGTTTAGACACATCCAATTTTTAATTTCATCAATGCACTGGCACAGGGAGTCAATGGGGCTGTAGTCGTTAGGTGATAGGGCTAGGTAAATCTGGGTGTCATCTGCATAGCTGTGATATGCAATTTGGTTCTTTCTCATTATTTGGCTCAGTGGCAGCATATATAGGTTGAACAGGAGGGGTGCGAGTATTGAACCTTGAGGGACTCCGCATATCATGGATGTCCACTCAGACTTATGGTCACCGATACTCACATAATAACCTCTCCCTTCTAAGTATGACCTGAACCATTTTAGGACCATCCCAGAAAGCCCAACCCAGTTTTCCAGCCTGTCAAGAAGAATGTTGTGATCGACAGTGTCAAACGCAGCACTGAGGTCGAGTAGAACCAGCACTGTTAATTTACCTGTATCTGTGTTAAGGCGAATATCATTTATTATCTTTATGAGTGCTGTCTCTGTGCTGTGATGCGGTCGGAAACCAGATTGAAAGTTATCAAAGTATCCATTCAAGCTTAAGAACTTGTTCAGCTGATTGAAAACAACTTTTTCAATGATCTTGCCTATGAAAGGAAGATTTGAGATTGGCCTGTTGTTGCTTAATATGGTGTTATCCAGATTGCTCTTTTTCAGGAGGGGCTTAACAACTGCAGTTTTCAGGGATTTTGGAAAAGTCCCAGAGAGAAGTGAGGCATTTACCACTTCTAGGAGATCTGCTTCTAAACAGTTTAACACTCTTTTGAAAAAAGATGTGGGAAGTGTGTCAAGGGCGCAGGTTGATGTTTTAAGGTGCTGTACTGTTTCTTCCAAAATTTTACCATCAATTGCTTCAAAATCAGACATAATAGCTACTTTCTGAGGTTGTGATCTGATCTGTTTTACCCCAGTGCAGCTCAAGGATGTGCTGATCGCCTTTCTGATATTATTAATTTTCTCAGAAAAGAAGGAAGCAAACTCACAGCATTTGCTGTCTGAGAGCATTTCACTGGGAATCTGACTTGGGGGGTTTGTTAGTCTCTCTACTGTAGCAAAAAGAGTGCGGGTGTTGTTTACGTTTCTGTTTATAATATTTGAGAAGAAGGTCTGTCTAGCTTTGCCTAATTCCACATTGAAAGCATGAAGAATATCTTTATAGATGTTATAATGGATTTCAAGTTTTGTCTTTCGCCACATGCGCTCAGCTTTTCTGCATTGTCTTTTCATATTTTGCACTGCTGTTGAGTTTCTCCATGGTGCCTTTTGTCTGCCACTTTTCTTCCTGACTTTCACAGGAGCAATGTTATCAATAACATTCTGTACTTTTGAGTTAAAAGAATCAAGGAGAAACTCAACAGAGTCTGCAGATATGCTTGGTGTTAAAGATATAGCCTTCATAAACAGTGCACTAGTGTTCTCATTTAAGCATCGCTTTTTGACCGAGACAGATCCAGCTTCAACAGTTGGACAGATCAATATTTCAAAGAAAATACAGAAATGATCAGATAGCGCTACATCCTTAATGACAATGGATGAAATGTTTAGACCCTTACTGATAATTAAATCTAGAGTGTGTCCACGATTGTGTGTAGGTCCATGTACATGCTGAGTCAGATCAAAAGTATTCAAAACAGTTATGATTTCTTTTGCCATATTGGATTCTGCATTTTCTATGTGGATGTTATAGTCCCCAGTAATAGCAAAACAGTCAAACTCTGAGGAAATTGCTGATAACAGTTCTGTAAAGTCCTCCACAAAGGCTGGAGAGTATTTTGGAGGCCTGTAGATAACTATAAGTAGAATGCGAGGAGTACCTTTTAATACAATACCCAAGTATTCGAAAGACAAGTAATCACCAAATGACACTTGCTTGCATTGATAGACATCTTTAAATAGAGCAGCTACACCTCCACCTCTCCTAACAGCTCTGCAGACACTCATAAAAGTAAAGTTAGGAGGGGCTGTTTCATTCAGGATTGTTGCACTGCAGCTGTCTTCAAGCCATGTTTCATTTAGAAGCATAAAATCTAGGTTGTTTGTGGTTATTAAGTCATTGACTAGAAGTGATTTATTTTTAAGTGAGCGAATGTTTAGAAGTGCTAACTTAACAGTCTTACTTTCTGTCTCTACAGTAATCTTAGTTTGACGTGTAATAGGTAGCAGATTAAATGGGTTTGCCAAACGGTTTGAAAAGGCCTTAGGCTTTCTATAACGTAATAAAACAGAAATAGAGAAAGCTGCAGGCACACTGGGTTCCCACTTGTTCTGTAAACATTTGATAAAGTCACTGTTATCATAGCGGGGACCCGACACACATCACTGAGAGCTGTTATCGGTTGTTTTTAATTGACCTAGAACAGTTGAAGGAGGGTGAGGGCGCTGGCGTTGTGGCAGGGGCCGAAGAGCTCTCGCAGGAGGAGGGAGAGGGCGAGCTGGGCCCACAGGCTTTGGTGGTTTCGGGGCTTGACGCTTTTTTGTTGATATCTGGGGGCTCGCAGCAAAAGAGTGGGAGAGTTTGGTTCCAGCGTACACCAGTTCCTCCATTTTCTCTGAGAAGCACAGAAGAGGGGATGCTGGAGAGAGGGATAACGTGTCCAGTGAGAGGGGCTGTTGCTCTGGTGTTACCGGAGGCTGTAATATGCTGTCCTGGCTTCCCTGGCTGTTTTCCCGAAAGTCGTCCTTGGGTGCTGAATTTTGGAGCAGTTCTAATACGTCACTGTCTCTCGGTGAGCTCTGTGGGCAGGGCTCAGTCAAGATTGTGTCCGTGAGCAGTGGTTGTTGTGGCTGCGTGGTGTTATCATTGACCTTGTGGGATGTGTCAACTGCATGTCCATTCAGGTGCTGAAATGAAGTCCTGTGGTCAGTTGTACTCTGTCCAGGTGTGTTTGTGCCATTCAGATTGGCACACACTGCTGAAGGATGATGGAGGCAGAAGTAGACATTGTCCTTTAGCACTCTTGAGCCCAGTTTGTTTGGGTGCAGGCCATCATGAGTGAACAGTTGTCTCTGACTCCAGAACAGATTGAAGTTGTCGATGAAATTCAGTCCTTTTAAGTTGCAGGTTTTTTGCAGCCATGTGTTAAGTCCAAGCAACCGTGTAAATCTATTTGTTCCTCTTGCTGGGAGTGGTCCACTGATGAACGACTGAACTTTTAGTCTTTTAAGCATTTCAAAAAGTTCATTGAAATCCCTCTTAAGGAGTTCTGACTGCTCCTTCCGAATATCATTCTTCCCCACATGAATGATTAGTCGATTTGCAGTTTTATATTTCATCAGAATGCTCATAAGTTCCCTGTTTACATCAGAAACTGTTGCTTGTGGAAGGCAGCATGTAGTATCCCTGCTGCTAATGTTTCTGATAATAGAGTCACCCACTATCAGAGTCCTGGGCTCGGCTGCTCTCTGAGCTGAGTGCCGCTGACTGTTCAACCTTGAGCGGCAGTTAGCATAGGTGTTAGCTACTGGCTGATTTGATCTGTGTCCGATCATGTTTGGGGATTCCTCACCCACATTAGATTCCTCACCCACATTCATTAACACTTCAAATCTGTTCTCCAGATGTATTGGCGGTGGTAGGGAGCTAGTGTTTGGGGTAGAGGATGCTACTGCATTAATGTGTGATACTCGTGACAATCTGATGCCTCGAGTGCCTTTGGGTCTCGCTCCCTGTGTGTGCCATCGATTAATATGCTGATCAGTTTCGGCACTCAGTACGGTCTGTTTAGGGGCATTAGATTCATGGGACTCACCAACTGTGGGCTGAGGACGTCCATGACGAAGCTCTGTTGTGTGTTCCTTCTGGTTTGGTAGTCCCGCAAGTAACTTTGTTTCAAGAACTGCAATCCTTTGTAGAAGTCTGTGGCAGTTTGTGCAGCAGGTAGATTCTTCAACCAGAGGAGGCATATTATTTCTAATCCTTTTGGATGTAGGCAGCTGTGTTTTCCCTTCTCCGGAATGTAAGCTGATGGCTGCCGTCAGTGGGAGGCTGGTTGGATAAAAATTCCCCTTTTGTGTAGCAATTCTTCCAGTTAAAAAGATTGTTGTTGCCAAGATTTGTCGTTTGAGCACTGTGTTGATTTGCTGAAGTTAAAATTAGGAGATAAAATATAAAAGCAGTAGAGCAAAGCGCGGAGCTGTAAGCAAGAGCGTCCGAACAGTAGCGAAGCAGGAAGTGAGTCAGCTAGGTAAAATATGGACTTCAGTATTGTTGAAATAAAATCAATAAGAGTCATTATCTAGGACTGATTTGCCAGAATTCTGTATGTCTGAAGTAATATCAGAGTGAGGCTATGAGTATTTGCAGAAAGTTTATGGTCGAGCACTAATTTCCCAGTAACAGATTCCGTAGCTCTAATATTGACTTCTCTATGGGTGAAGTCATAAGAAATGGAATTGCATTTTGTATTATATTCATTTATTCATAGAGCACTTTCCAAGGTACTCTGTAGCTCCAAAGTGCTGTACATAGTATCAATACATAGAATCAATAGTAATGTTTGAAAAGTTCATGATAAAGTACTCTTGGGTCAGAAATATGTTCAGTAGGTCAAATATGGACTTCTGCATGACTGAAGTAACATTAGAAGGAGTCAATGATTATGTATAGAGAGTCTGAGATCAAATGCTTTTAGGCCAATATGTTCATTAGGTCAAATATCTACTACTGTATGGGAGTCAATGACTTACATATAAAAAATTCCATATCTAAAACTCTTTTACAAGAAGTATATTCAAATATGGACTACTGTTTGGCTGATCTAACATCAGATGGAGTCAATGAATAATGAATGAACATATGAATGAATATGGACTTCTGTATGGCTGAAATAAAATCAAAAGGACTCTTGGATCAGAAATATGTTCAATAGGTCAAATATGGACTTATATGTAGCCAAATATGTATGGCTGAAGTAACTGTTGACTGAGACTATGAGTATGTGTAGAAAGTTAATAATCGAGGAACCTTTGGTGAGAAAAAAATGAGGGAAAATATGGACTTCTGTATTGTTGAAATAATATCAAATGGAGTCAATGAGGCTGAACTGAAAGCTCATGATCGAGGACACTTGCATCAGAAATATGTATAATAGGTCAAATTTGGACTTCTGTATGGTTGACATAACACTAGAATGAGGCTATACGTATGTGAAGAAAGTTCTTGATAGAACTTTGGGGATAGAAAAAAATCAGGTAGAATATGGACTTCTGTATTGTTGAAATAAAATCAAAAAGAGTCAGAGTCTGAATTGAAAGTTCATGATCGAGGACATTTGGGTCAGAAATATGTTCAGCAAGTCAAAAATTGACTTCTGTATGGCTTAAGTAACATTAGAGTGAGGCAATGAGACTGTATAGAAAGTTCATCTTTGAAGACTCTTCAGTAGGCCAAATATGGACCTCTGTATAGCTGAAGTAACATCAGAGTGAGGCAATGAGTATGTATAGAAAGTTCATCTTCGAAGACTCTTCAGTAGGCCAAATATGGACTTCTGTATGGCTAAAGTAACATTAGAATGAGGCAATGAGACTGGATTGAAAGTTCATCTTCAAAGACTCTTGGGTCAGAAATATGTTCAGAAATTCAAAAATGGACATCTATATGGTTGATGTGACATCAGAGTGCATCATTGAGTATTTGTAAAAAGTTCAATATTGAATACTCTTTGGCCAGAAATATGTTCATTAGGTCATATATGGACTTCTGTATGGCTGAAATAAAATCAAAAATAGTCAATGAGTCTAATTTGAAAAATCATGATCGAGGACTCTTGGGTCAGAAATATGTTAAGCAGGTCAAAATCGACTACTTTATGGCTGAAGTAACATTAGAGTGAGGCAAGGAGACTGTAAAGAGAGTTCATCTTTGAAGACTCTTCAGTAGGCCAAATATGGAGTTCTGCATGGCTGAAGTAATACCTGAGTGAGTCAATGAGTCTGAATTGAAAGTTCATGATCGAGGACTCTTAGGTCAGAAATATGTTCAGTAGTACAAGTATGGACTACTGTATAGCTAAAGTAACATTAGAATGAGGCAATGAGACTTTACGGAAAGTTCATCTTCAAAGACTCTTGGGCCAGAAATATGTTCAGAAATTCAAATATGGACATCTATATAGCTGATGTGGCATCAGAGTGCATCATTGAGTATTTGTAAAAAGTTCAATATTGAATACTCTTTGGCCAGAAATATGTTCATTAGGTTCAAATATGGACTTCTGTATGGCTAAAGTAAAATTAGAATGAGGCAATTAAGACTGTATGGAAAGTTCATCTTCGAAGAATCTTGAGTCAGAAATATCTTCAGTGATTCAAATGTGGACTTCTATGTGGCTGATGTGACACCAGAATGCATCATTGAGTATATGTAAAAAGTTCAATATTGAATACTCTTTGGCCATAAATATGTCCATTAGGTCAAATATGGACTTCTGTATGGCTGAAATAAAATCAAAAGCATTCAATGAGTCTGGATTGATAGTTCATTATCGAGGACTCTTGGGTCAGAAATATGTTTAGTAATTCCAATATGGACTTTTATATAGCTGATGTGACATCAGAATGCATCAATGAGTATATGTAAAAAGTTCAATATTGAATACTGTTTGGCGAGAAATATGTCCATTAGGTCAAATATGGCTGAAATAAAATCAAAAAGAGTCAATGAGTCTGTGGCGAGGGGGGGGGGGGGGGGGGGGGGTTTGGCGTGGTTCAGCGAGGTCTGCAACCGGAGAGAATAGCGGGAGACGCTTGGTAAGTGAGTGGGTTGAATACAAATCACAAACACTTGTTTTTCATTCCAGTGATTGGCGCGGAGACAGGATAAAACGCAGTGAGAAGCAGGAGTGTGTGAGAGAGCGGGGAACTGTTGACTGAGTCGAGTCAAGGTTCGTGGAGTGAAGCCCTTGTGGATGGTGTAAACCAAACTTGGAGAGAAGCCCTTGTGGATAGCGTATGCGGAACCTGGAGTGAAGCCCTTTGTGGATGTTTATTTTCGTTGTTGTGCGTTGCACAGTCTTTCTGTTGACCCGTTATTCAATAAAGACTCAGTCAGCAGTTGTTCGCCATCCCTGACCTCTTCCTTCCCCCACTACGAACTTAAGTCTACTACACTGGTGCCGAAACCCGGGAAGGAAGACGGTGAGCACGTCGCCATGCAATCTTCGTCCTCCGCCACATTTGCGGACATCATCGCGTCCCTCGCGGTCCTGCACCGCGAACAACAACAGGCCCTGCTGGAGTTAAGAGGCGACCAGGAGCGGTGTTTCCAAGCCATTCTGCAGACCCAGCAGGAGGACTGCGAGGTGTTCCGGAGCTGGATTGACCGAGAGGTTCCCCGAGAGCCCACCGAACAGCCCTCTGTCCCTGTCCACCTGCCCTTAAATAAGATGGGCCCACTGGTTGATCCAGAAGTTTTCTTAGACCTCTTCGAGAGATCCGCGGAGGCGTGTAAATGGCCGCGGGACCAGTGGTCGATGAGGCTGGTCCCGCTCCTCTCAGGGGAAGCACAGGTGGCGGCACAGCAGCTCCCCATCCCGAAACTCCTGGTCTATGAAGACCTACGGCGGGCCATTGTCCAGCGGATTGGTCGGACCCCAGAGCAGCACCGACAGCGCTTCCGCTCCCTCGACCTGAGTGAGTCCGGCCGGCCCTTCACGTTGGCCCAGCAGCTCCGGGACTCGTGCCGCAAATGGTTGCTGGCTGAGGGAAGCGACGTGGACCTGGTCGTCGATCGCGTGGTGCTGGAGCAATTCATCACTCGGCTCCCGAAGAAGACGGCCGAGTGGGTCCAGTGCCACTGCCCCACGTCGCTGGACTCAGCCATCCAACTGGCGGAGGATCACCTGGTGGCGTGACAAGGGGGCGGCGAACCCCTTCCAGCTGCCTCTCTCTCTCCCTCTCTTTTGTCCCCCTCTCTCTCTAGACCTGTCCCTCTTCCTAGGTCTCGTCCGCCCGGCCCACCTCGTGTTCCGCCCCGAGGTCCAGGCACCTTCCTTCGGACCCAGAGCCCAGGGGGGCGGGACTCCCTGCTGCCGGGACGGACCCCGCTCCTGCTTCTCCCCTCTCTCCGCGCCATCTATTCAGCCCACTCTCTGTCACTGGAGCGGCGGGCAGGTCTGGGCCAGCCTGTTGGCGGTGTGGGGATCTGGATCATTTTGTGGATAAATGTCTGGTTATGGAGGTCGGGACGGTGATCCGGGTCCCCGACGATCCACAGGCCGCCCCTGGTCAGGCTGGCGGGTACCAAATACCTGTGAGTATCAAGGGGGGTACCTATCAGGCTTTGGTGGACTCGGGCTGTAACCAAACCTCTGTCCATCAAAGCCTGATTTCATCTGGGGCATTGGATACAGGCCGCATGGTTGGGGTTCGGTGCGTGCACGGGGATGTGGTAAGATATCCTGTAATGTCCGCCATTATTAAATTTAGGGGACAAAATCATAGTGTTGAGGTGGCAGTTAGCCCGCACCTCCGGCATCCGATAATTTTGGGGACGGATTGGCCCGCGTTCAAACAATTATTGGAATGTTTATGCTCGGATGCCTCTTGGGGGAAAAGAACGTGGGGTGAGCAAGCGCGAGTACAGGTGGGAGAGACTGATCAGAGACCGGAGAGTTCTGCTGCAGGGGATCTGAGTGAAGCCGGAAGACTAATTCTTCCGGAACGCGATGATTTTCCCCTGGAGCAGTCTCAGGATGAGACATTAAAACATGCATTTGATAGGGTCTGTATGATTGATGGTCAGCCTCTCCAGCCTGGACGTCCGCTTGCTTACCCATATTTCGCAATTATAAAAGATAGGTTGTATCGAGTGACCCAAGACACTCAGACAAAAGAAGATACAACCCAGTTATTAGTGCCAAAGAGCCGCAGGGAAATGCTTTTCCACGCGGCTCATTCTAATCCGATGGCGGGGCATTTGGGACAGGCAGCGACACTAAATCGTCTCATGACCCGTTTTTTCTGGCCGGGCATTCACGAGAATGTACGCAGGTGGTGCGCGTCTTGTCGTGAATGCCAGTTGGTGAACCCACCGGCCATCCCAAAAGCGCCATTGCGACCGCTTCCATTAATGCAGGTCCCCTTCGAGAGAATTGGTATGGACCTCATCGGGCCATTAGAACGATCAGCAAGGGGACATCGCTTTGCATTAGTCATTGTTGATTATGCAACACGATATCCTGAAGCAGTGGCTCTCCGCAACATTTCTGCTAAGAGTGTTGCGGATGCACTGTTTCGCTTAATCTCCCGGGTGGGGATTCCAAAGAAATCCTCACTGATCAAGGCACGGCGTTTATGTCACGCACGTTACGCGAACTGTACGAATTATTGGGCATTAAATCGGTTTGTACCAGCATCTTTCACCCACAAACGGACGGGCTGGTCGAACGTTTTAATCGCACGCTTAAATCCATGATTCGTAAGTTCGTTCAAGAGGACGCCAAAAATTGGGATAAGTGGTTAGAACCTCTGTTATTCGCAGTGCGAGAGGTCCTGCAAGCCTCCACGGGGTTTTCCCCCTTCGAGCTTCTCTTTGGGCGCCTGCCCCGTGGGGTGCTGGATGTCCTCAGGGAAACTTGGGAGGACGGACCATCTCAGGCCAAAAATGAAATTCATTATGTGCTGGACTTGAGATCAAAACTCCACACTTTGGGGCGGCTGTCAATGGAGAATTTGTTACAGGCCCAGCACAGACAGAGCCAACTGTATAACAGACGGTCTAACTTACGTAAATTCGCACCGGGAGAAAAAGTGCTTGTATTGCTCCCTACTTCCAGTTCGAAATTACTTGCAAAGTGGCAAGGACCCTTTGAGGTCACACGGCAAGTGGGCGAGCTTGATTACGAGGTGGTACGGTCCGACAAGAGGGGGGCACGTCAAATCTATCACCTCAACCTCCTGAAAAAATGGAATGAGGCAGAATCAGTGATGCTGGCGACGGTGATTAGCGGGGAGGATGATCTCGGACCAGAGGCGAATATAAAAACTCAATCTCTCGCTCTAGTCCCGGGGGGAGATCACCTCTCGCCCTCCCAGCTCACTGATTTATCCAAATTGCAGACAGAATTTGCAGACGTGTTCTCTCCCCTGCCGGGATGTACCAACCTCATTCAGCACCATGTCGAGACGGAGCCGGGTGTGGTTGTTCGCAGCCGGCCGTATAGGTTACCTGAACACAAAAAAAAAGGTAGTTCAGGGCGAATTAGAGGCAATGCTGAAAATGGGAGTAATAGAAGAGTCCAGCAGTAACTGGGCGAGCCCGATAGTTTTGGTTCCCAAGACCGACAGCTCGGTTCGTTTCTGCGTGGACTATCGCAGGGTGAATGCAGTGTCGAAATTCGACGCGTATCCAATGCCGCGGGTGGACGAATTGCTTGACCGGCTAGGTGCGGCTCGATTTTATTCGACACTGGACTTAACGAAAGGGTACTGGCAGATCCCCTTGTCGCCTTTATCCAAAGAAAAGACAGCTTTCACGACGCCGTTCAGATTACACCAATTTGTTACGCTTCCGTTCGGGCTGTTCGGGGCACCGGCCACCTTTCAGCGACTCATGGATAAAATTCTCGGCCCCATGCTGCATATGCGGCTGCCTATCTGGATGATATTATTATCTATAGTAATGATTGGCAGCGGCATATGCAGCATGTGAGAGGCGTCCTGAGATCGCTGAGAGCGGCTGGGCTCACGGCCAACCCGAAGAAGTGTGCAATTGGGCGCGTGGAAGTAAGGTATCTGGGCTTCCACTTGGGGCATGGGCAGGTGCGTCCCCAAATTGACAAGACGGCAGCGATTGCGACCTGTCCGCGCCCCAAGACCAAAAAGGAGGTTAGACAGTTCCTCGGGCTGGCGGGATATTATAGAAGGTTTGTACCTAATTATTCGGCCCTCAACTAAAAAGGATGCTCCAGATACGGTCCAGTGGACGGAGCCGTGCCAGCAGGCTTTCACCCAGGTAAAAGCTGCTCTATGTGGCGGGCCATTGCTTCACTCTCCTGACTTTTCTCTCCTTTTTTCTGTTGCAGACTGACGCGTCGGACAGGTGGCTGGGTGCTGTCCTGTCCCAGGAGATAGAGGGTGAGGAGCGGCCGGTACTGTACATTAGCCGTAAGCTCTCTAAGAGAGAAGCTAAGTACAGTACCATAGAAAAAGAGTGTTTGGCTATCAGGTGGGCCGTCCTTACCCTCCGCTATTATCTCCTGGGACGGGAATTCACTCTCTGTTCGGACCACGCTCCCCTGCAGTGGCTCCACCGCATGAAGGATACCAACGCGCGGATCACTCGTTGGTATCTGGCTTTACAGCCTTTTAAGTACAAGGTGGTCCGATTTCCTCTCCAGAAATGAAGGGGGGGGGGGGGATGGGGGGGGGGGGATGGGGGGGGGCGCAGGCCGGAAGGCTCCCCGGCCTGAGTCGGGCGGTGGGGGTATGTGGCGAGGGGGGCGTGGTTCAGCGAGGTCTGCAACCGGAGAGAATAGCGGGAGACGCTTGGTAAGTGAGTGGGTTGAATACAAATCACGAACACCTGTTTCTCATTCCAGTGATTGGCGCGGAGACAGGATAAAACGCCGTGAGAAGCAGGAGTGTGTGAGAGAGAGGGGAACTGTTGGCTGAGTCGAGTCGAGGTATGTGGAGTGAAGCCCTTGTGGATGGTGTAAACCAAACTTGGAGAGAAGCCCTTGTGGATAGCATATGCCAAACCTGGAGTGAAGCCCTTTGTGGATTGTTTGTTTTCGTTGTTGTGCATTGCACAGTCTTTCTGTTGATCCGTTTTGATATTCAATAAAGACTCAGTCAGCAGTTGTTCGCCGTCCCTGACCTCTTCCTTCCCCCACTACGAACTTAAGTCTACTACAGAGTCTGAATTGAAAAATCATGATCGTGGACTCTTGGGTCAGAAATATGTTCAGCAGGTCAAAAATCGACTTCTGTATGGCTTAAGTAACATTAGAGTGAGGCAAGGAGACTGTATAGAGAGTTCATCTTTGAAGACTCTTCAGTCTGAATTGAAAGCTCATGATCGAGGACACTGGCATCAGAAATATGTACAATAGGTCAAATTTGGACTTCTGTATAGTTGACACAACACTAGAATGAGGCTATACGTATGTGAAGAAAGTTCTTGATCGAGAACTTTTGGGATAGAAAAAAAGCAGGTAAAATATGGACTTCTGTATTGTTGAAATAAAATCAAAAAGAGTCAGAGTCTGAATTAAAAGTTCATGATCGAGGACATTTGGGTCAGAAATATGTTCGGCAGGTCAAAAATTGACTTCCATATGGCTTAAGTAACATTAGAGTGAGGCAATGAGACTGTATAGAAAGTTCATCTTCGAAGACTCTTCAGTAGGCCAAATATGGACCTCTGTATAGCTGAAGTAACATCAGAGTGAGGCAATGAGTATGTATAGAAAGTTCATCTTCGAAGACTCTTCAGTAGGCCAAATATGGACTTCTGTATGGCTAAAGTAACATTAGAATGAGGCAATTAAACTGTACGGAAAGTTCATCTTCAAAGACTCTTGGGTCAGAAATATGTTCAGTAATTCAAATATGGACATCTATATGGCTGATGAGACATCAGAATGCACACTGAGTATATGTAAAAAGTTCAATATTGAATACTCTTTGGCCAGAAATATGTCCATTAGGTCATATATGGACTTCTGTATGGCTGAAATAAAATCAAAAAGAGTCAATGAGTCTAATTTAAAAAATCATGATCGAGGACTCTTGGGTCAGAAATATGTTAAGCAGGTCAAAATCGACTTCTTTATGGCTTAAGTAACATTAGAGTGAGGCAAGGAGACTGTATAGAGAGTTCATCTTTGAAGACTCTTCAGTAGGCCAAATACGGAGTTCTGTATGGCTGAAGTAATATCTGAGTGAGTCAATGAGTCTTAATTGAAAGTTCATGATCGAGGTCTCTTGGGTCAGAAATATGTTCAGTAGTACAAGTATGGACTACTGTATGGCTAAAGTAACATTAGAATGAGGCAATGAGTCTGTATGGAAAGTTCATCTTCAAAGACTCTTGGGTCAGAAATATGTTCAGAAATTCAAATATGGACATCTATATGGCTGATGTGACATCAGAGTGCATCATTGAGTATTTGTAAAAAGATCAGTATTGAATACTCTTTGGCCAGAAATATGTCCATTAGGTCATACATGGACTTCTGTATGGCTGAAATAAAATCAAAAAGAGTCAATGAGTCTAATTTGAAAAAACATGATCGAGGACTCTTGGGTCAGAAATATGTTAAGCAGTGTCAAAATCGACTACTCTATGGCTGAAGTAACATTAGAGTGAGGCAAGGAGACTTTATAGAGAGTTCATCTTTGAAGACTCTTCAGTAGGCCAAATATGGAGTTCTGTATGGCTTAAATAACATCTGAGTCAATGAGTCTGTATTGAAAGTTCATGATCTGACCTTTGGGTCAGAAATATGTTCAGTAGTTCAAGCATTGACTTCTGTATGGCTAAAGTAAAATTAGAATGAGGCAATTAAGACTGTATGGAAAGTTAATCTTCGAAGAATATTGAGTAATATCTTCAATGATTCAAATATGGACTTCTATGTGGCTGATGTGACACCAGAATGCATCATTGAGTATATGTAAAAAGTTCAATAGTGAATACTCTTTGGCCAGAAATATGTCCATTAGGTCAAATATGGACTTCTGTATGGCTGAAATAAAATCAAAAGCATTCAATGAGTCTGGATTGATAGTTCATTATCGAGGACTCTTGGGTCAGAAATATGTTAAGTAATTCCAATATGGACTTTTATATAGCTGATGTGACATCACAATGCATCAATGAGTATATGTAAAAAGTTCAATATTGAATACTGTTTGGTGAGAAATATGTCCATTAGGTCAAATATGGAGTTCTGTATGGCTGAAATAAAATCAAAAAGAGTCAATGAGTCTAAGTTGAAAAATCCTGATCGAGGACTCTTGGGTCAGAAATATGTTCAGCAGGTCAAAAATTAACTTCTGTATGGCTTAAGTAACATTAGAGTGAGGCAAGGAGACTGTATAGAGAGTTCATCTTTGAAGACTCTTCAGTAGGCCAAATATGGAGTTCTGTATGGCTGAAATAACATCTGAGTCAATGAGTCTGAATTGAAAGTTCATGATCTGACCTTTGGGTCAGAAATATGTTCAGTAGTTCAGGCATTGACTTCTGTATAGCTAAAGTAAAATTAGAATGAGGCAATTAAGACTGTATGGAAAGTTCATCTTCGAAGACTCTTGGGTCAGAAATATCTTCAGTGATTCAAATATGGACTTCTATGTGGCTGATATGATACCAGAATGCATCATTGAGTATATGTAAAAAGTTCAATAGTGAATACACTTTGGCCAGAAATATGTCCATTAGGTCAAATATGGACTTCTGTATGGCTGAAATAAAATCAAACAGAGTCAATGAGTCTAATTTGAAAAATCATGATCGAGGACTCTTGGGTCAGAAAGATGTTAAGCAGGTCAAAATCGACTTCTGTATGGCTTAAGTAACATTAGAGTGAGGCAAGGAGACTGTATAGAGAGTTCATCTTTGAAGACTCTTCAGTAGGCCAAATATGGAGTTCTGTATGGTTGAATTAACATTAGAGTGAGGCAAGGAGACTGTATAGAGAGTTCATCTTTGAAGACTCTTCAGTAGGCCAAATATGGAGTTCTGTATGGCTGAAATAACATCTGAGTCAATGAGTCTGAATTGAAAGTTCATGATCTGACCTTTGGGTCAGAAATATGTTCAGTAGTTCAGGCATTGACTTCTGTATTAGAATGCGGCAATTAAGACTGTATGGAAAGTTCATCTTCGAAGAATCTTGGGTCAGAAATATCTTCAGTGATTCAAATATGGACTTCTGTATGGCAGAAAAAAAATCAAAAGCATTCAATGAGTCTGGATTGATAGTTCATTATCGAGGACTCTTGGGTCAGAAATATGTTCAGTAATTCCAATATGGACTTCTACATAGCTGATGTGACATCAGAATGCATCATTGAGTATATGTAAAAAGTTCAATATTGAATACTGTGTGGCGAGAAATATGTCCATTAGGTCAAATATGGACTTCTGTATGGCTGAAATAAAATCAAAAATAGTCAATGAGTCTAATTTGAAAAATCATGATCGAGGAGTCGGGTCAGAAATATGTTCAGCAGGTCAAAAATCGACTTCTGTATGGCTTAAGTAACATTAGAGTGAGGCAAGGAGACTGTATAGAGAGTTCATCTTTGAAGACTCTTCAGTAGGCCAAATATGGAGTTCTGTATGGCTGAAGTAATATCTGAGTGAGTCAATGAGTCTGAATTGAAAGCTCATGATCGAGGACACTTGCATCAGAAATATGTACAATAGGTCAAATTTGGACTTCTGTATAGTTGACGTAACACTAGAATGAGGCTATACGTATGTGAAGAAAGTTCTTGATCGAGAACTTTTGGGATAGAAAAAAAGCAGGTAAAATATGGACCTCTGTATGGCTGACGTAAAATCAGAGTGAGGCAATGAGTATGTAAGAAAGTTCATCTTCGAAGACTCTTCAGTAGGCCAAATATGCACTTCTGTATGGCTAAAGTAAAATTAGAATGAGGCAATGAGACTGTAGGGAAAGTTTATCTTCATTGAATACTGTTTGGCGAGAAATATGTCCATTAGGTCAAATTTTGACTTCTCTGTGGCTGACCTAATATCAGAGTGAGGCAATGAGAATGTATAGAAAGTTCATGATCGAGGACTGTTGGGTCAGAAAAATGTTCAGTAAGTATGGACCTCTGTATGAATGAAGTAACATCAGAGTGAGGCAATGAGAAAGTTCATCTTCGATGACTCTTCAGTAGGCTAGATATGGACTTCTGTATGGCTAAAGTAACATTAGAATGTGTTCTCTCTTCAGCGCATAAGGAATCATTTTTTATTGTGCAAGGAACCAGTTCTCAACTTAATGCAAACTTAAGGCAATGCAACATCTTTTATGATTTGTGTTTTCTCTTTAATGCACAAAGGAAAGTGTTAATTCCATTTTGCATTTCGTTGTTCTTTTGTTTAATACAAGGAAGCATTGCACAGTTCGTATGCTTTGCAATGCAGCAAATATATGTATTGTATGTAACATTTTAGTTCGTAAGAGCACATAATTTCTTCAATGCTCAGCGTAATAGTTTAAAAAAATTGTTATTTAGAGTTACTGCCATGTGTTAATCTCTTCACTGCATAACGGATTAAGTTAATGCACGCGTTGTGTGTTATCTCTTTAATGCATAACAGAATGAGTTAGTTATTGTTCTTAATGCACTTAAATAGAGCATATAATATGTATTATGATTAACGGAATTAAGAGCTTGCAAGCTTGCTTGTATGCATATGAGGTTTGGGAGTTAACAACTGAGCTAAACCATAACAAATGTGCATTGCACACAAGAAATGACATATTCCTTTGTGCATTGAAGAGATCAAACAAAACGTTTGTTGCATTGCATTGCATACATGTTTTAAATTCTACATTTTGGTATTGAAGAGATAACATATTAATTCAATTGCATTTCATACAAGATCTAACATTCCGTTGTGCATTCGAGGGATAACATATAAGCTAAACCATAACAAATGTGCATTGCATGATATCGTGAGATAAACTCTATTGCGTTGCATTGCTTATTATGCTGTGCATTAAGTGATGACATTGCATTGCATTCAAGATCTTGTGCGTTTGAGAGATAACTTTTTATTTGTTTGTTGCATTGCATTGCATACAAGGTCTAACATTCCGTTGTGCATTCAGGGCTAAACCATAACAAAGGTGCATTGCGTTATAACGTGAGATAAATTGTATTGCATTGCATTGCATACAAGAACTTATTCCTTTGTGTATTAAGTGATAACACAAAACGTGCTGTTGCATTGCAATGCATACAATTAACACACATTCCGTTGTGCATTCAGAAGATAACATATGATAAACTCTATTGCACTGTATTGCATACATTAGCTTATTCCTTGTGCACTGAATAGATAACACATAACATTGCAAAGCATTCAAAAAGTAACTAATTTCTAATTGCACACAAGAACTAACGCCTTTGTGCACATGAGAGGAGAGAAAAACCATAACAAATGAGCTTTTGTATTGCATTGCATACAGGAACTAACTTTGTGCATTGAACAAATAACAAAAGTGTGCTGTTGCATTACAGGTATGATGTGACAATCTATTGTGCGGAGTGAAAATTAACATGTGCTGTTGCATTGCAATGCATACAAGATCTAACTTATTCCGTTGTGCATTCAGGAGATAACATATGCGATGTTACATTGCACTTCAATTAAATTATCTGTTTCATAGCATTGCATACAAGAGCTTACTTATTCCGTGAGTTTCCTTTGTGCATTCAGAATATAACATATGAGACAAACCATAATAAATGTGCTTTTGTCGTACTGACAGTAGTCAATGCATACAAGAAATTACTTATTTGTTCATTGAAGTGATAACATTTTTGTTGTTGCATTGTATTACATTCAAGATCTAACATTCCGCTGTGCATTAACGAGTTAGCATGAAAATGTGCTGTTGCATTACACATATTATGTGACAAAACACACGTGGGCTGCTGCATTGAAATTGCGTACAAAACTGTTGTGCATTTTTGTGATAATACATAAAGCATGCTCTGTTTTATAATGCAATTGTTTCGTTGTGCTTTTTAAGGATAACGTGTTTGTTTGCATTGCATTGCATACAAGATCTAACAATCTGTTGTGTATGAAGTTATACCACATAGCGCGCTGCTGCATTGTAATACATACAAGAAATAAATCATTCCATTGTGCATTCAGGAGATAACATATGAGATAAACTATAACAAATTAGCATTGTATTGCATCGCATACAAGATGTAACATTCCGTTATGCATTCAAAGGATAGCATAATATGAGATAAACTCTATTCCACTGTGTTGCATACATGTACTAATTTATTCCTTTGTTCACATAACATGTGCTGCTGCATTGCAAAGCATTCAAGAACTAACTAATTCGGCTTTGCATTGCATATGAGATAAACAACAACTGTGCTCTTGCATTATTGCATACAAAATCTAATTATTCCGTTCTTCGTTTAACAGACATGTTTGTTGCATTGGATTATACATACAATGTGACAATTCATTGTGCAGTTAAGAATAATATAAGATATGCTTCTTTGATTGCATTGATTCATAACTTATTCCACTGGGCATTCAAGAAGAAAAAAAAAATAAATAAAATAAAAAGATGTGCTGTTGCATTGCATTGCACACAAAAGCTTGTGTTCCGTTGTGCATCGGACAAAACTTAAAAATGTGCTGTTGCATTACACGCACGATGTGACAATCCACTGTGTAGTGAAGAATATCATGTGCTGTTGCGTTGCAATGCGAACAAGAACTAACTCATTCCGTAGTGCATTCAGGAGATAACCTACGAGATAAACTTAACAAATGTGCTATTTCATTGAACGCAATAACTAACTTATTCATCTGTGCACTGACGAGATAACATATGTTGGTTGCATTTCATTGCATACAAGATCTCACATATTCCTTTGTACATTCGGGGTTAAATCATAACAAAGTTGCATTGCACGATAACGTGAAATAAACTGTATTGCATTGCATAGAAGCAATAACTTTAATAGGTGATAACACATGACGTGCAATGCATACAAGAACTACTAATTCCTTGTTGCACACAAGAACTAACAGATTCTTTGTGCATTCAGAATATAACGTATGAGAGATAAACCATAACAAAATTGTTTTTGTATTGCATTGCATACAACAACTAACTTAATCCTTTGTGTAGTGAAGAATAACAGGTGCTGTTGCATTGCAATGCATACAAGAACTAACTCCTTCCGTTTTGCATTCAGGAGATAACATATGAGATGAACTCTATTGCACTGTATTGCATACATTAACTAACTATACAATAACTAACTTATTCCGTTGGTCTTTGTAGAAAAAACACAACATATGGTCTGTTGCATTGAAATTGCGTACAAAACTAAATTATCCATTGTGCAATGATGTGATAAAACATCAAACGTGTGAGCATTAGGTGATAACACATAACGTGCAGTCGCATTGAAATGCATACAAGAACTACTAAATTCGTAGTTGCACACATGAACTAACGCATTCTTTGTGCATTCAGAACATATGATAGATAAACCATAACAAAAGTGCTTTTGTATTGCATTGCATACAGGAACTAACTTAAACCTTTGTGCATTGAACAAAAAAGAAAAATGTGCTGCTGCATTACACGTATAATGTGTTAATTCATTATGTAATGAATAACATGTGCTGTTGCATTGTAATGCATACAAGAACTAACTCATTCCGTTGTGCATTCAGGAGATAACAAATGAGATAAACTATAACATATGTGTTGTTGCATTGCATTGCACATTAGAGCTTTGTGTTCCGTTGTGCATTGGACAAAACATAAAAATGTGCTGTTGCATTACACGCTCGATTGTGTAGTGAAGAATAACATGTGCTGTTGCGTTGAGAACTAACGCATTCCATAATGCATTCAGGAGATTACATATGAGATAAACTTAACAAATGTGCTATTTCATTGCACGCAATAACTATCTTATTCATTTGTGCATTGAGGATATAACATATGTTGGTTGCATTGAATTGCATACAAGATCTAACATTCCGTTGTGCCTTCAGGGCTAAACCATAACAAAGATGCATTGCATGATAACGTGAGATAAACTGTATTGCGTTGCGTTGCATTGCATACAGGAAAGAACTTTTTCCTCTTTGCGTTCATCAGATAACATAAAAATGTACTGTTGCATTACCATAGCATAAAAATGTGCTGTTCCATTACAATATTGCATTACACAATACTGCATACTCATTCCGTTGTGCTTTCAGGAGATAACATATGTTTGTCTTGCATTACACTTACAATGTAGCTGAATAACATGAGATATGTATTTGTTTGTTTGTATATAAGAACTACCTTATTCCGTTGGGTATTGAAGAAACAAACATAAAAATATGAGCTGTTGCATTGCAATGCTTACAACTAAATTATCTGTTGTGAACTAAATTATCTGTTTCATAGCATACAAGAACTAACTTATTCCGTTGTGCATTCAGGAGATAACATATGCGATGTTGTGCATCGGACAAAACATAAAAATGTGCTGTTGCATTACACGCACAATGTGAAAATCCATTGTGTAATGAAGAATATCATGTGCTGTTGCGTTGCAATTACAAGAAGTAACTAATTACGTACTGAATTCAGGAGATAACATTCATAAACTTAACAAATGTGCTATTTCATTGCACACAATAACATTGTGCATTGAAGAGATAACAAATGTTGGTTGCATTGCGTACAAGATCTCACCATATTCCTTTGTGCATTAGGTGATCTTTGTGCATTCAGAATATAACATATGAGAGATAAACCATAACAAACCACTAACTTAATCCTTTGTGTAGTGAAGAATTAACATATGCGCTGTTACATTGCAATGCATTTAAGATGTTATTCCGTTGTGTATTTAAGAGATAACATATTTTTGATGCATTGCATTACACTTACAATGTGACAATCTATTGCGCAGAGATGAATAACATGAGATATCTACTTGTTTGATTGCATTGTATACAAGAACTACCTTATTCCTTTGGGTACTGAAAAAACAAAAGAAAAAAGCAAATATGAGCTGTTGCATTGCAATGCTTAGAAGAGCTAACTTATTCCAAGTGATAACACATAACATATGTGTTGCATTGCATTTGCAAGAAATAATGCATTCCTTTGTGCATTCAGAATATAAAATATGAGGCAAACCATATCAAATATGCTTTTGTTGGACAGAAAGCAGTCAGTGCATACAAGAAATTACTTAATTTGTGCATTGAAGTGATAACATGAAACTAACTTGTTTCGTTGTGCTTTTAAAAGATAAAGTGTTTGTTGCATTGCAGCGCATACACGATGTAACTTAATCTGTTGTGCAGTGAAGAATAATATATAATATGAACCTGTTTTCCACTGCATTGTTTAAAAGTACTAAATCCGTTGTGCGTTTAGGAGATAACAAATGAGATAAACTATAGCATATGTGTTGTTGTATTGCATTGCACATTAGAGCTTGTGTTCCGTTGTGCATTGGACAAAACATAAAAATGTGCAATTTCGTTGCATGAAATAACTATTATTATTATATTCATTTGTGCATTGAAGAGATAACATATGTTGGTTGCATTGCATTGCATACAAGATCTCACGTATTCCTTTGTGCATTCAAGAGATAACATATGGGATAAACCATAACAAATATGCTATTGCTTTGCAGTGCTGTTGAATTACACATATGATGTGACATCTATTGTGCAGTGAAGAATAACGTTAACATGCTGTTTGCATTGCAATGCATACAAGAGAAAATTACAAGAAAAAAATGAGTATTCCGTTGTGCATTCAGGAGATAACATGATGAACTCTATTGCACTGTATTGCATACATGAACTAACTATACAATAACTAACTTATTCCATTGTTCTTTTGAAGAAAAAACACAAAATATGATTATGGTGCACTGAAATTGCTAAACCGTAGGCTAAACCATAACAAAGGTGCATTGCATGATAACGTGAGATAAACACTATAGTACTGCATTGCACACAATAGCTAACTTTTTCCTTTGTGCATTAACTTAAAACACATAACATGTTGCGTTGCAATAACACATAACACTGTTGCTTTGCAATGCATACAAGAACTAACTAATTCTGTTGTGCATTCAAGAGATAACATATGAGATAAGCTCTATGCACTGTATTGCCTACACTTTCTATATATAATCATTGACTTCATCTGATGTTAATTCAAATATACATTAGCCCATATTTGACCTACTAAACATATTTCTGGGTAATTAGTCCTCGATCATGAACTTTCTATACATATTCATTGACTACATCTGATGTTAGATCAGCCAGACAGATCTGCCTTCTGATGTCACATCAACCATATGTCAGAAGCCCATATTTGACCTACTTCGTTTTGTATGTCTCAAGAGTCCTCAATCACAATTTTTCTATACATAGTCATTGGCTCACTCTGATTTTACGTCAGCTTGGCCTATTTTGGCCCAAGAATATTCGATCTTGAACTTTTCATACATTACTCCTGATGTTACTTCACCCATACATGTCACGGTTGATCAATCCGCTGTCTCATTCTGGTGTCTGTGTTTTGTGTGGGTGTGTCTGGTTGATGGTTCTGTGTGGGCGTCGCCGCTGATTGTTGATCAGCGGCAGCTGTGTGCAATCACTATCTGCCTATTTAACACCTTGTCTTTCGTCTCGTGTTTGTCAGATCGTTGTTTGGAATCCTGGTGTTGTGTCCTGTGCTCTCTCGTGTTTGTTTGTTCCCCGGAGTGGATTACCTCGTCGTTGTTTCCTGTTCCTGTTCTCCGTCGGACTCTCAGTTTGGATTGCACTCACGGATTCGGACGCACGGACTCACGGACTTACGACACCATCTCACCTCACCACAGGATTTCCAGCTGCCCATCGAAGTCCCTGCGTCACCACTCTCCTGCTACTGTCTCTCCTCGTTTAATGACTAACTCTGGTGTGAAGCTCTAATAAAGAGATTAACTTGCACTTGCATCTGTCATTCTTTCCGTGACAATACAGAAGTCCACATTAGACCCTTCATATAGACATATAGACCCATATTTCTGGCAAATTAGTCCCTGATCATGAAATTTCTATACATAATCATTGCCTTTATTTGATGTTCCATAAGCCAGAAGTTGTCCATTTTGAACATACTGAACATATTTCAAGCCAAAGAGTATTATATTGAACTTTTTATATGCACCCCTTGAAGCCTTCTGATGTCATATCAGCGATCTCAGACTCATTAAGCTCCATCTGATGTTAGATCAGCCAGACAGTTGTCCATATTTGACATACTGAAAATATTTCCTCAAGTGCTCGATCATGAACATTCTATACAGACTCATTGACTCCTTTTGATTTTATTTCAGGTATAAAGAAGTTCATATGTGACCTACCTATTACGTATTCATCATGAACGTTCTATACATACTAATTGCCTCACACTAATGTTACTTAAGAAACTTAAATATTGCATATCCAAAGAGTATTCGATATTGAAGTTTGTATATATACTCTTCAAATATAAACTTCTGTATTTCTGAAGTAACATTAGACTGAGCTAATGAGTATGTGCAGGAAGTTCATGATCGAGGACCCTTGGGACAAAAAGAAACCAAGTAGGTAAGATATGGACTTCTGTATGGCTGAAATATAATCAAGAGGAATCAATGAGTCTGAAATGAAAGTTCATGACTCTTTGGTCAGAAATATGTTCAGTAGTTCAGGTATTGACTTCTGTATGGCTAAAGTAACATTAGAATGAGGCAGTTAAACTTGAAATAATATCATGAAAGTTCATGATTAAAAACTCTTGTGTCAGAAATATGTTCACTTGGTCAAATTTGGACTTCAGTGTGGCTGAAGTAACAGTAGAATGAAACTATGAGTATCATTAGAAATATCATGACCGAGGATCCCTTGGGACAGAAAAGAAAGTAAGTAGGTAAAATATGGAATTCTATATGGTTGAAATAAAATCAAAAGCAGTCATTGAGTGTGAATTGAAAGTTCATGATTCAGGACTCTTGGGACAGAAAAAAAATAAGTAGGTAAAATATGGACTTCTGTATGGTTGAAATAAAATCAAAAGCATTCAGTGAGTATCAATTGATAGTTCATGATCGAGGACTCTTTGGTCAGAAATATGTTCAGTAGTTCAAGTATGGACTTCTAAATGGCTAAAGTAACATTAGAATGAGGCAATGAGTATGTATAGAAAGTTCATCTTCGAAGACTCTTCAGTAGGCCAAATATGGACTTCTGTATGGCTAAAGTAACATTAGAATGAGGCAATGAGACTGTAGGGAAAGTTCATCTTCAAAGATTCTTGAGTCAGAAATATGTTCAGTAATTCAAATATGGACATCTATATGGCTGATGTGACATCAGAATGCACACTGAGTATATGTAAAAAGTTCAATATTGAATTCTCTTTGGCCAGAAATATGTCCATTAGGTCAAATATGGACTTCTGTATGGCTGAAATAAAATCAAAAAGAGTCAATGAGTCTAATTTGGAAAATCATGATCGAGGACTCTTGGGTCAGATATTTGTTAAGCAGGTCAGAATTGACTACTCTATGGATGAAGTAACATTAGAGGGAGGCAAGGAGACTATATAGATAGTTCATCTGTGAAGACTCTTCAGTAGGCCAAATATGGACCTCTGCATGGCTGAAGTAATATCTGAGTGAGTCAATGAGTCTGAATTGAAAGCTCATGATCGAGGACACTTGCATCAGAAATATGTATAATAGGTCAAATTTGGAATTCTGTATGGTTGACATAACACTAGAATGAGGCTATACGTATGTGAAGTAAGTTCTTGATCGAGAACTTTGGGGATAGAAAAAAAGCAGGTAAAATAAGGACTTCTGTATTGTTGAAATAAAATCAAAAAGAGTCAGAGTCTGAATTGAAAGTTCATGATCGAGGACTTTTGGGTCAGAAATATGTTCAGCAGGTCAAAAATCGACTTATGTGTGGCTTAAGTAACATTAGAGTGAGGCAATGAGACTGTATAGAAAGTTCATCTTCGAAGACTCCTCAGTAGGCCAAATATGGACCTCTGTATGGGTGAAGTAACATCAGAGTGAGGCAATGAGTATGTATAGAAAGTTCATCTTCGAAGAATCTTCAGTAGGCCAAATATGGACTTCTGTATGGCTAAAGTAACATTAGAATGAGGCAATGAGACTGTAGGGAAAGTTCATCTTCAAAGACTCTTGGGTCAGAAATATGTTCAGTAATTCAAATATGGACATCTATATGGCTGATGTGACATCAGAATGCACACTGAGTATATGTAAAAAGTTCAATATTGAATATTCTTTGGCCAGAAATATGTCCATTATGGACTTCTGTATGGCTGAAATAAAATCAACAGCATTCAATGAGTCTGGATTGATAGTTCATTATCGAGGACTCTTGGGTCAGAAATATGTTCAGTAATTCCAATATGGACTTCTATATAGCTGATGTGACATCAGAATAATAATCAGAATATGGCTGAAATAAAATCAAAAAGAGTCAATGAGTCTAATTTGAAAAATCATGATCAAGGACTCTTGGGTCAGAAATATGTTCAGAAGGTCAAAAATCGACTTCTGTATGGCTTAAGTAACATTAGAGTGAGGCAAGGAGACTGTATAGAGAGTTCATCTTTGAAGACTCTTCAGTAGGCCAAATATGGACCTCTGTATGCATCATTGAGTATATGTAAAAAGTTCAATAGTGAATACTCTTTGGCCAGAAATATGTTCATTAGGTCAAATATGGACTTCTGTATGGCTGAAATAAAATCAAAAAGAGTCAATGAGTCTAATTTGGAAAATCATGATCGAGGACTCTTGGGTCAGATATTTGTTAAGCAGGTCAAAATCGACTTCTGTATGGCTTAAGTAACATTAGAGTGAGGCAAGGAGACTGTATAGACAGTTCATCTTTGAAGACTCTTCAGTAGGCCAAATGTGGAGTTCTGTATGGTTGAAGTAATATCTGAGTGAGTCAATGAGTCTGAATTGAAAGTTCATGATCAAGGTCTCTTGGGTCAGAAATATGTTCAGTAGTACAAGTATGGACTACTGTATGGATAAAGTAACATTAGAATGAGGCAATGAGACTGTATGGAAAGTTCATCTTCAAAGACTCTTGGGTCAGAAATATGTTCAAAAATGCAAATATGGACATCTATGTGGCTGATATGACACCAGAATGCATCATTGAGTATATGTAAAATGTTCAATAGTGTAAGGCCCGCCTAATGGGTCCAATGACGGTTTCCCACAGGACAGGGAAGGTTTAAGCGTGTATGTCTTTTCAGCGTCTCTATGAAGTTCACTTAATTTCACTCGTTTAATCTGACTCCAATTTCAAACGATTCTTACACTTAGGTTGTGTTTCCAATTAGAAATTCATCATTAGTTATGCATTAGTTTAGATATTTGATGATTCTGGATATTCCATATGTCAATTGTTCAGTCATTAGGGACCCGATGCCGCACAGAGATACTCGCCCCGGGATTTCGCGGTAAACTCACGGACATAAACTCGCCAGTCTGATCTTCGTCAGAGGGTGTAATAAGTTGGCTAATACCTTTAGTCGGTTGCCTACTGCTCACTCGAACAAAAGTGTATTTTAATTTAGCCACTTCCATACAACTTGCTAAATCAGTGGTAAACAGAAATCAAAAGGTCTTCAGATGAAGTGCCTACTGCTCCTTCATTCATGCGCCTTCAGTTTGTTTTACCCTGGACACAGATTTACGGTAGCATTAGCCTCCCATAATTTACTGGTAATAATGATATCAGGAGAATCCAGAGCAAATCAAATATAACATTTTATTTGTCAGGTAACAGTGTATCGTGTCAATTACACACATAACCAATTAAAGCCAATTCAGAAATGATAAATGCATAACATCAATTACTCAAAGAAATGCATATATACACAGTGATGGGTGAATGTCCTCAGACATTCACCCATCTCTGGGGGGCCTCTCCTACAGATGATCCCGCATGACTGCTTTGCTCTTTACCTTTTATACCAGACCAGAACAAAAGGGTTGTAAATATTTACTACACCAACACCTGTTTTGGGGGAGAGAGGAGTGGGTTTTCAACAAAAGGCACCACCCAAAAGAGGACAGAATTTTCCTTAGTTTTCAATCTTCTTCATGATACTAGTGACTGCTGTGAAATTGAGACCAGTTTACCAGTCGCACTGAGACAAATTAAATGATATCAAACATGAAAAGGGAAAATAGATAAACAAGTTACATTATATGTTTTGAATAACTTTCAGTGACTTGAGGCAGGGGGAAGGAGAGTTTGTGTGTGTGGTGGGGGGAGGCGCTGTCCTTTTGGGGTTAGGGCGAGGCGTTGTCCATTGCTACTTCTTTGAGATCTTCTTTCCAGATTAAAGTTTTATTACTTTATTGCAGGACGCTTGATCTCAGTTTTTGTTTAGCAGGAAAATCAAGCCTTACAGATGGCCCCTGGCCCCTTGGGGCAAATTCAATGAGTCCCTGAGGGGCCACTTTTGAACACTTTTGAACATTTCCTGCTTCCAGAGTGTCCATAGGCTGTCACCTAGCAGCGTCAGCTGATGGGTGAATGAGTCAAGTCGTTACCTGAAATAAGCAACATTAAGGCAGGCTGAACATTAAGATGAAAGTACTGCAGGATGCATCTCTGTGGCTCACAGTCCCTTTAGGTGTGTACTGTGCTGACTGGATGCTGCAGCAGCTGGACATGTCTGTGATCCTCTTGGTCAGGTTTGCTTCCACCTGCACTTGGCTGTGGTGGTATTCTGACTGTAGAATGACTGGTTGTACCAAGTCTGTTGTGTTGGTCAGCACGAGCAGAACGTGTCAGGAAAGTCTCATTGCACTTTTCGGAAACACCTGTGTCCGCCCCAGGTTTAATTGATCCTGTGAGAAATCCTCGGTTACCTTTAAGTAGAAGGTTTGGTTTGCCGGGCAGGTCAAATCTCTATGGGTGAAGGATTCATTTAGCTGATGATGCTCCATTGCGTGCAGGACACCTGAACAACTTCTGAGTGACCATTCAATACTTGAACACTGATGAACTTGGTGTTATTGTAAGATGAGGAAAAGGGTTGTTGGAAAAACATAATAACACAAAATAACACATGATGAACATGTCAAAAGTGTGAGTGGTAAACAAAGTCTCCCTTTCAGAGTCCTATCTTTAGTGAGCAGGTCTCATTTAATCACCAGATTCTTCACTGTGATAGTGGAATTTAGACTTGGTATGGATGAGTTAAAGGCAAGTAGCAAAGAGTCTAAATAACTAGTATATTTACCAGTGGTATAAATAATTAAATATATCACATACTTAAACATAGAAATACACAATTTCATAATTACAATTATAAAACTGTCTATAATAGTTGTTTTAACTGCACATCCTTGATGCAGAATTTAGGCTTCAATCAAATCAATTAGAGAATGGAATTTACAGAAACTGAGATTTAAAATCTCTTGTTTAGCTTTTACAACCATCATCTGTGCATTTGATGTACAGGCTAAGTCACACTCAAGAATAGAGGTCTGGGAATTGAGTACCTGATTTATAGAAATGCCTGCATTTCAGTTCTAACTGTTTAGTTCAATTTGTCATTAGTCATGTGTTGGAAACTAGGGGGCCCTCCTAGTTTGCAACAATGCCAAAACGCTTTGTCCAAGGAGACCAGTTACATCACTGAATAGGTCTCCTTTAAATTTGGAATTTGGAATTTGAATGATCAGAAATTCTATTAATTGATGTGTGACTAAAACCATGCACATGTCCTGCATATTACAGTGTTTCCAGTATACCTCAGAATTGACACAATTAAAAGGAAAAGAAATGATGGCAATAATTTCCCTTGTCCTATATGTATGAAGGTAAATTATGTATGTTAGATTTGCATTATGTGAATGCCAGGTAGAGATGTTGTGAGTTTGTAGTGTGTGTTCTGTATGTTTGTGTAGATGGGTGGTGTCTATCCTACCATAATTTGTGTTGCATAATTTAGTTCCAGTTTTACACTGGGAGGCCATGTATCTATGAGTGTTATGAGGTGTGGATAGCCTCTTGAAGTTTCACCCCCCCATCTCCTGTGTGTGAAGTTGTGTATTATGGCCTTTAAAATGGCAGCTGTCAATCCTGAAAAGGAAACAGACACACAGGAAAAACAGTTTATCTTGAACCTTTAAACAAATTATGTTAAGATAGATGGTGCTATCTTAATTTTTCTTAAATGGTCTTATCCAGGCAATTGTTGCAAATGGCTTTAATCTGTTAAGATTGTATGCCATTAGAAGAAAATGTGTTTTAGATTACAGAGACATAGATCATTATTATGATTTTGTTTCTGCAAAGAAAAGGCCAGATAAACTGAATGTTAGTGGTCAGATCTGACTGCTGGTGTTAAGCGTTGTCAGAGAATCTTACACCTTGAGCTGCTATTGCAGCTGTGCTTACACACACTGTTGTGTTGTGAGTTTTATCACACCCGGGTTTCCTGGGGGAATCTCACACTTATCAGATCTGTGATTAGGACACCAGATCACCTTTTGTGGTGCTGTGCTGTTTGTTTAGCAATTGGTATTTATGGTGTCATTCAAATACTTGACCATTTGGACCTCTGTGGTCTGTAAAAACAGAAGAGTTTCTGCCTGATATTAACATTTCACACAGCTTTAATTACATGTCCAGTAAAATAACTTCCCTGATCAGATCCCATACATGATCTAGCACTCCCAGAGAGGAGTTTGCTAACACTTGTCCACTTTGTTTGTGGTTTTGTTGCAAAGGAAAATCAAAACTTATACTTCCTCTTGTCACTGGGTTACAGATCAATAGAATCGTTTTTTTTTTTTTTTTTTAATTCAGGTTTTGATCTTGAATGGATTTAGCCTATTCAAGATATGACAATCGGGTTGATTGTTTTAGTTAATAAATATTGGGCGTTGTAATTTTCTCATTAAAGATTCTTGCACAGATAGTAGATAAAGAAGTTATTTTCCATTAATTTGATTCCTTCCTTCCATTTTTCTTTACAACTTATTTAATGCAATTGTGAAGCACATTGTAGCCTTATGGCAATTCTATGCTCCTGTGCATGGTTTAACTGCAGCTATATGGAAGATAGCTGAGTGTTCCATTTAGGAGACAAACAAATTTAACACAGACACACATGTTGTACAATTTCAGTACTAGTTATTCCAACTTACACAAGACACATGGTCTAGAATGCATAGCATCTAACCTCAAACCTAAGTGTGTCAACGCATCACTTACAGTAAGGCAGTCATGTGTTTTAAAGAATAAACTCAACTAGTCTAGGTGCACATGTAGTAGCACAAACAACTAGAATGTGTGTTCTGTGAGAACAATGTGTCTAACACAATTACAAATTTGAATCCTTCCATTGATTCCTCATAATTCTCTCAGCACTGATAGTGCTTCCAACTTCTGTCTACATTCTGGTTCCATCTTACTACATTCTAATTCCTTCTGCTCCTCTCCAAAATCCTTTCTTCTTCCAAACCATTGCTTGAATCATCATGAGATTAAAGGCCATCCCTGGCCATCATAATATAATATATCATGATGTGATCATAATATAAATTATATTATATTAAAATAGTATAAATTAAAAATAATTTTATTTGCTGGTATCAAGAGGGTCTTGGCTGAGTAATTTGTGAAGAGTGACTTGTTATCACCTCACTGATCTTTTAGAAGGCATCTGGCCCTGCAGCTACAGCTGTGATGGCATTACATTGTGTTCACAGCAACAGGCTAAACTGGAAACGGTTATAGACTTTGATGCTGTGAATATTGGGTCAAATCATTTGCTCCATTTTAAGATTTTTGTGACTACAATATAGAATTGGACACAATTTTCTTATTTTTGGGCTAAGATGTTATCAATTACACTCTTCTGAGAATCTATTCGGATATGAAAAGAAAGGTTGGACAAACACAGGTCTGATTGAGAGCACAAAGATTAATTGTTGGTCTGTTTGTTTGTTTTTCAGTTTCTTTTGAGACACTGAACAGCATACAAGAGTGCAGTAATTTTTTAAGTTCTGAACTAAGACCAAGGTAAAAGATGTTTTATAAGACTGAGTGCTTAACCAGTGCTGTTTACACCATTTGTGACATCAGTCGTAAACTTTCTTAGCACCTCTTGAAATTTCTTTTATGAAACAAAGACAAGCTGGGCATGTCCTCTGAATGGGTGAAACCCACAGGCTTGGTTACAAGTCTCTCAGTAATATCATAATTATCATTATACACATCAGTTTTAACATTTAGTGTATTTTCCCAGTTGCAGTCTCTAGGACTTCTGCATGGCAGCAGTTCTCCAGGACTGAGACAGAATTATGCCCAAATCTTTTCTTTTGAAAACTTTTTAGTTTTACAACATTGTTTTGTCCAGCTTTACATTCCACACACAAAGGATTTCAGTGAGATTTTCTCCCTTGTTATCTTTTGGCTTATCCAATCACAAGATTTTTTCACAACGTGACCATTTGCTTATTTTCAGTGTTGCAACGTTGTTGCAGCAAGACAAATAAACATGTAGCTGAGCATTCTTTACCTCAGAATTTAGGTTTCAATTTACAGCCCTCTGTTGAATACCAGAATAAAATTTGGATGATGTTATTCCAATTTAAGGTTAATCTCTTGTTGCTTAGGCAAACAAGGAGATCTTTAAAGTTAAAGCAAGGGATATCATTTCTCATCTACGCTGCTGCTATCATGTCCCTGATAACATGTGGTTTGTCTAATTCTCCAGCCCCACCGGATTTCGGTCTCCGGTCTTAAATCTATGGGTATGCCGACCCGTTCTACAAATGTGTCAATAACATGCAGCTATCTTTCCCTCAACACTTCTAAAAGGCAAATAAGAATGGACTTACCACAGCTGAAGAAAGAGAAGATGATCAAGCCTCTTACTTGTTGCAAATCCCAATTTTCCACTGAAAAGACACTCGCCAACAAGATATGGGAGATCACGGAGGGAACGTCACCACTTTGTAAGGCCCGCCTAATGGGTCCAATGACGGTTTCCCACAGGACAGGGAAGGTTTAAGCGTGTATGTCTTTTCAGCGTCTCTATGAAGTTCACTTAATTTCACTCGTTTAATCTGACTCCAATTTCAAACGATTCTTACACTTAGGTTGTGTTTCCAATTAGAAATTCATCATTAGTTATGCATTAGTTTAGATATTTGATGATTCTGGATATTCCATATGTCAATTGTTCAGTCATTAGGGACCCGATGCCGCACAGAGATACTCGCCCCGGGATTTCGCGGTAAACTCACGGACATAAACTCGCCAGTCTGATCTTCGTCAGAGGGTGTAATAAGTTGGCTAATACCTTTAGTCGGTTGCCTACTGCTCACTCGAACAAAAGTGTATTTTAATTTAGCCACTTCCATACAACTTGCTAAATCAGTGGTAAACAGAAATCAAAAGGTCTTCAGATGAAGTGCCTACTGCTCCTTCATTCATGCGCCTTCAGTTTGTTTTACCCTGGACACAGATTTACGGTAGCATTAGCCTCCCATAATTTACTGGTAATAATGATATCAGGAGAATCCAGAGCAAATCAAATATAACATTTTATTTGTCAGGTAACAGTGTATCGTGTCAATTACACACATAACCAATTAAAGCCAATTCAGAAATGATAAATGCATAACATCAATTACTCAAAGAAATGCATATATACACAGTGATGGGTGAATGTCCTCAGACATTCACCCATCTCTGGGGGGCCTCTCCTACAGATGATCCCGCATGACTGCTTTGCTCTTTACCTTTTATACCAGACCAGAACAAAAGGGTTGTAAATATTTACTACACCAACACCTGTTTTGGGGGAGAGAGGAGTGGGTTTTCAACAAAAGGCACCACCCAAAAGAGGACAGAATTTTCCTTAGTTTTCAATCTTCTTCATGATACTAGTGACTGCTGTGAAATTGAGACCAGTTTACCAGTCGCACTGAGACAAATTAAATGATATCAAACATGAAAAGGGAAAATAGATAAACAAGTTACATTATATGTTTTGAATAACTTTCAGTGACTTGAGGCAGGGGGAAGGAGAGTTTGTGTGTGTGGTGGGGGGAGGCGCTGTCCTTTTGGGGTTAGGGCGAGGCGTTGTCCATTGCTACTTCTTTGAGATCTTCTTTCCAGATTAAAGTTTTATTACTTTATTGCAGGACGCTTGATCTCAGTTTTTGTTTAGCAGGAAAATCAAGCCTTACAATAGTGAATACTCTTTGGCCAGAAATATGTTCATTAGGTCAAATATGGACTTCTGTATGGCTGAAATAAAATCAAAAGCATTCAATGAGTCTGGATTGATAGTTCATTATCGAGGACTCTTGGGTCAGAAATATGTTCAGTAATTCCAATATGGACTTCTATATAGCTGATGTGACGTCAGAATGCATCAATGAGTATATGTAAAAAGTTCAATATTGAATACTGTTTGGCGAGAAATATGTCCATTAGGTCAAATATGGACTTCTGTATGGCTGAAATAAAATCAAAAAGAGTCAATGAGTCTAATTTGAAAAATCATGATCGAGGACTCTTGGGTCAGAAATATATTCAGCAGGTCAAAAATCGACTTCTGTATGGCTTAAGTAACATTAGAGTGAGGCAAGGAGACTGTATAGAGAGTTCATCTTTGAAGACTCTTCAGTAGGCCAAATATAGAATTCTGTATTGCTTAAGTAATATCTGAGTGAGTCAATGAGTCTGAATTGAAAGCTCATGATCGAGGACACTTGCATCAGAAATATGTACAATAGGTCAAATTTGGACTTCTGTATAGTTGACGTAACACTAGAATGAGGCTATACGTATTTGAAGAAAGTTCTTGATCGAGAACTTTTGGGATAGAAAAAAGCAGGTAAAATATGGACTTCTGTATTGTTGAAATAAAATCAGAAAGAGTCAGAGTCTGAATTGAAAGTTCATGATCGAGGACTTTTGGGTCAGAAATATGTTCAGCAGGTCAAAAATCGACTTCTGTATGGCTTAAGTAACATTAGAGTGAGGCAAGGAGACTGTATAGAGAGTTCATCTTTGAAGACTCTTCAGTCGGCCAAATATGGAGTTCTGTATGGCTGAAATACCATCTGAGTCTGAATTGAAAGCTCATGATCTGACCTTTGGGTCAGAAATATGTTCAGTAGTTCAGGCATTGACTTCTGTATGGCTAAAGTAAAATTAGAATAAGGCAATTAAGACTGTATGGAAAGTTAATCTTTGAAGAATCTTGGGTCAGAAAATCTTCAGTGATTCAAATATGGACTTCTATGTGGCTGATATGACACCAGAATGCATCATTGAGGATATGTAAAAAGTTCAATAGTGAATACTCTGGCCAGAAATATGTCCATTAGGTCAAATATGGACTTCTGTATGGCTGAAATAAAATCAAACAGAGTCAATGAGTCTAATTTGAAAAATCATGATCGAGGACTCTTGGGTCAGAAATATGTTAAGCAGGTCAAAATCGACTTCTGTATGGCTTAAATAACATTAGAGTGAGGCAAGGAGACTGTATAGAGAGTTCATCTTTGAAGACTCTTCAGTAGGCCAAATATGGAGTTCTGTATAGTTGAAGTAATATCTGAGTGAGTCAATGAGTCTGAATTGAAAGTTCATGATCAAGGTCTCTTGGGTCAAAAATATGTTCAGTAGTACAAGTATGGACTACTGTATGGCTTAAGTAACATTAGAATGAGGCAATGAGACTGTATGGAAAGTTCATCTTCAAAGACTCTTGGGTCAGAAATATGTTGAAAAATTCAAATATGGACATCTATATGGCTGATGTGACATCAGAGTGCATCATTGAGTATTAGTAAAAAGTTCAATATTGAATACTGTTTGGTGAAAAATATGTCCATTAGGTCAAATATGGACTTCTGTACGGCTAAAGTAACATTAGAGTGAGGCAAGGAGACTGTATAAAGAGTTCATCTTTGAAGACTCTTCAGTAGGCCAAATATGGAGTTCTTTATGGCTGAAATACCATCTGAGTCAATGAGTCTGAATTGAAAGTTCATGATCTGACCTTTGGGTCAGAAATATGTTCAGTAGTTCAGGCATTGACTTCTGTATGGCTAAAGTAAAATTAGAATGAGGCAATTAAGACTGTATGGAAAGTTCATCTTCGAAGAAACTTGGGTCAGAAATATGTTAAGCAGGTCAAAATCGACTTCTATATGGCTTAAGTAACGTTAGAATGAGGCAAGGAGACTGTATAGAGAGTTCATCTTTGAAGACTCTTCAGTAGGCCAAATATGGAGTTCTGTATAGTTGAAGTAATATCTGAGTGAGTCAATGAGTCTGAATTGAAAGTTCATGATCAAGGTCTCTTGGGTCAAAAATATGTTCAGTAGTACAAGTATGGACTACTGTATGGCTTAAGTAACATTAGAATGAGGCAATGAGACTGTATGGAAAGTTCATCTTCAAAGACTCTTGGGTCAGAAATATGTTGAAAAATTCAAATATGGACATCTATATGGCTGATGTGACATCAGAGTGCATCATTGAGTATTAGTAAAAAGTTCAATATTGAATACTGTTTGGTGAAAAATATGTCCATTAGGTCAAATATGGACTTCTGTACGGCTAAAGTAACATTAGAGTGAGGCAAGGAGACTGTATAAAGAGTTCATCTTTGAAGACTCTTCAGTAGGCCAAATATGGAGTTCTTTATGGCTGAAATACCATCTGAGTCAATGAGTCTGAATTGAAAGTTCATGATCTGACCTTTGGGTCAGAAATATGTTCAGTAGTTCAGGCATTGACTTCTGTATGGCTAAAGTAAAATTAGAATGAGGCAATTAAGACTGTATGGAAAGTTCATCTTCGAAGAAACTTGGGTCAGAAATATGTTAAGCAGGTCAAAATCGACTTCTATATGGCTTAAGTAACGTTAGAGTGAGGCAAGGAGACTGTATAGAGAGTTCATCTTTGAAGACTCTTCAGTAGGCCAAATATGGAGTTCTGTACGGCTGAAATAACATCTGAGTCAATGAGTCTGAATTGAAAGTTCATGATCTGACCTTTGGGTCAGAAATATGTTCAGTAGTTCAGGCATTGACTTCTGTATGGCTAAAGTAAAATTAGAATGAGACAATTAAGACTGTATGGAAAGTTAATCTTTGAAGAATCTTGGGTCAGAAATATCTTCAGTGATTCAAATATGGACTTCTATGTGGCTGATGTGACACCAGAATGCATCATTGAGTATATGGAAAAAGTTCAATAGTGAATACTCTTTGGCCAGAAATATGTCCATTAGGTCAAATATGGACTTCTGTATGGCTGAAATAAAATCAAACAGAGTCAATGAGTCTAATTTGAAAAATCATGATCGAGGACTCTTGGGTCAGAAATATGTTAAGCAGGTCAAAATCGACTTCTGTATTGCATAAATAACATTAGAGTGAGGCAAGGAGACTGTATAGAGAGTTCATCTTTGAAGACTCTTCAGTAGGCCAAATATGGAGTTCTGTATAGTTGAAGTAATATCTGAGTGAGTCAATGAGTCTGAATTGAAAGTTCATGATCGAGGTCTCTTGGGTCAAAAATATGTTCAGTAGTACAAGTATGGACTACTGTATGGCTTAAGTAACATTAGAATGAGGCAATGAGACTGTATGGAAAGTTCATCTTCAAAGACTCTTGGGTCAGAAATATGTTGAAAAATTCAAATATGGACATCTATATGGCTGATGTGACATCAGAGTGCATCATTGAGTATTAGTAAAAAGTTCAATATTGAATACTGTTTGGTGAGAAATATGTTCATTAGGTCAAATATGGACTTCTGTACGGCTAAAGTAACATTAGAGTGAGGCAAGGAGACTGTATAAAGAGTTCATCTTTGAAGACTCTTCAGTAGGCCAAATATGGACTTCTGTATGGCTGAAATAACATCTGAGTCAATGAGTCTGAATTGAAAGTTCATGATCGAGTTCTCTTGGGTCAGAAATATGTTAAGCAGGTCAAAATCGACTACTCTATGGCTGAAGTAACATTAGAGTGAGGCAAGGAGACTGTATAGAGAGTTCATCTTTGAAGACTCTTCAGTAGGCCAAATATGGAGTTCTGTATGGCTGAAATAACATCTGAGTCAATGAGTCTGAATTGAAAGTTCATGATCTGACCTTTGGGTCAGAAATATGTTCAGTACTTCAGGCATTGACATCTGCATGGCTAAGGTAAAATTAGAATGAGGCAATTAAGACTGTATGGAAAGTTCATCTTCGAAGACTCTTGGGTCAGAAATATCATCAGTGATTCAAATATGGACTTCTATGTGGCTGATGAGCCACAGAATGCATCGTTGAGTATATGGAAAAAGTTCAATAGTGAATACTCTTTGGCCAGAAATATGTCCATTAGGTCAAATATGGACTTCTGTATGGCTGAAATAAAATCAAAAGCATTCAATGAGTCTGGATTGATAGTTCATTATCGAGGACTCTTGGGTCAGAAATATGTTCAGTAATTCCAATATGGACTTTTATATAGCTGATGTGACATCATAATGCATCAATGAGTATTTTTAAGAAGTTCAATATTGAATACTGTTTGGCGAGAAATATGTCCATTAGGTCAAATATGGAGTTCTGTATGGCTGAAATAAAATCAAAAAGAGTCAATGAGTCTAATTTGAAAAATCCTGATCAAGGACTCTTGGGTCAGAAATATGCTCAGCAGGTCAAAAATCGACTTCTGTTTGGCTTAAGCAACATTAGAGTGAGGCAAGGTGACTGTATAGAGAGTTCATCTTTGAAGACTCTTCAGTAGGCCAAATTTGGATTTCTGTATGGCTGAAGAAATACCTGAGTGAGTCAATGAGTCTGAATATGATGAGGTCAAAAATCGACTTCTGTATGGCTTAAGCAACATTAGAGTGAGGCAATGAGACTGTATAGAAAGTTCATCTTCGAAGACTCTTCAGTAGGCCAAATATGGACTTCTGTATGGCTAAAGTAAAATTAGAATGAGGCAATTAAGACTGTATGGAAAGTTCATCTTCGAAGAATCTTGGGTCAGAAATATGTTAAGCAGGTCAAAATTGACTTCTATATGGCTTAAGTAACATTAGAGTGAGGCAAGGAGACTGTATAGAGAGTTCATCTTTGAAGACTCTTCAGTAGGCCAAATATGGAGTTCTGTATGGCTGAAATAACATCTGAGTCAATGAGTCTGAATTGAAAGTTCATGATCTGACCTTTGGGTCAGAAATATGTTCAGTAGTTCAGGCATTGACTTCTGTATGGCTAAAGTAAAATTAGAATGATGCAATTAAGACTGTATGGAAAGTAAATCTTCGAAGAATCTTGGGTCAGAAATATCTTCAGTGATTCAAATATGGACTTCTATGTGGCTGATGTGACACCAGAATGCATCATTGAGTATATGTAAAAAGTTCAAAAGTGAATACTCTTTGGCAAGAAATATGTCCATTAGGTCAAATATGGACTTCTGCATGGCTGAAATAAATTCAAACAGAGTCAATGAGTCTAATTTGAAAAATCATGATCGAGGGCTCTTGGGTCAGAAATATGTTAAGCAGGTCAAAATCGACTTCTGTATGGCTTAAGTAACGTTAGAGTGAGGCAAGGAGACTGTATAGAGAGTTCATCTTTGAAGACTCTTCAGTAGGCCAAATATGGACTTCTGTATGGTTGAAGTAATATCTGAGTGAGTCAATGAGTCTGAATTGAAAGTTCATGATCGAGGTCTCTTGGGTCAGAAATATGTTCAGTAGTACAAGTATGGACTACTGTATGGCTAAAGTAATATTAGAATGAGGCAATGAGACTGTATGGAAAGTTCATCTTCAAAGACTCTTGGGTCAGAAATATGTTCAAAAATTCAAATATGGACATCTATATGGCTGATGTGACATCAGAGTGCATCATTGAGTATTAGTAAAAAGTTCAATATTGAATACTGTTTGGTGAAAAATATGTCCATTAGGTCAAATATGGACTTCTGTACGGCTAAAGTAACATTAGAGTGAGGCAAGGAGACTGTATAAAGAGTTCATCTTTGAAGACTCTTCAGTAGGCCAAATATGGAGTTCTTTATGGCTGAAATACCATCTGAGTCAATGAGTCTGAATTGAAAGTTCATGATCTGACCTTTGGGTCAGAAATATGTTCAGTAGTTCAGGCATTGACTTCTGTATGGCTAAAGTAAAATTAGAATGAGGCAATTAAGACTGTATGGAAAGTTCATCTTCGAAGAAACTTGGGTCAGAAATATGTTAAGCAGGTCAAAATCGACTTCTATATGGCTTAAGTAACGTTAGAGTGAGGCAAGGAGACTGTATAGAGAGTTCATCTTTGAAGACTCTTCAGTAGGCCAAATATGGAGTTCTGTACGGCTGAAATAACATCTGAGTCAATGAGTCTGAATTGAAAGTTCATGATCTGACCTTTGGGTCAGAAATATGTTCAGTAGTTCAGGCATTGACTTCTGTATGGCTAAAGTAAAATTAGAATGAGACAATTAAGACTGTATGGAAAGTTAATCTTTGAAGAATCTTGGGTCAGAAATATCTTCAGTGATTCAAATATGGACTTCTATGTGGCTGATGTGACACCAGAATGCATCATTGAGTATATGGAAAAAGTTCAATAGTGAATACTCTTTGGCCAGAAATATGTCCATTAGGTCAAATATGGACTTCTGTATGGCTGAAATAAAATCAAACAGAGTCAATGAGTCTAATTTGAAAAATCATGATCGAGGACTCTTGGGTCAGAAATATGTTAAGCAGGTCAAAATCGACTTCTGTATTGCATAAATAACATTAGAGTGAGGCAAGGAGACTGTATAGAGAGTTCATCTTTGAAGACTCTTCAGTAGGCCAAATATGGAGTTCTGTATAGTTGAAGTAATATCTGAGTGAGTCAATGAGTCTGAATTGAAAGTTCATGATCGAGGTCTCTTGGGTCAAAAATATGTTCAGTAGTACAAGTATGGACTACTGTATGGCTTAAGTAACATTAGAATGAGGCAATGAGACTGTATGGAAAGTTCATCTTCAAAGACTCTTGGGTCAGAAATATGTTGAAAAATTCAAATATGGACATCTATATGGCTGATGTGACATCAGAGTGCATCATTGAGTATTAGTAAAAAGTTCAATATTGAATACTGTTTGGTGAGAAATATGTTCATTAGGTCAAATATGGACTTCTGTACGGCTAAAGTAACATTAGAGTGAGGCAAGGAGACTGTATAAAGAGTTCATCTTTGAAGACTCTTCAGTAGGCCAAATATGGACTTCTGTATGGCTGAAATAACATCTGAGTCAATGAGTCTGAATTGAAAGTTCATGATCGAGTTCTCTTGGGTCAGAAATATGTTAAGCAGGTCAAAATCGACTACTCTATGGCTGAAGTAACATTAGAGTGAGGCAAGGAGACTGTATAGAGAGTTCATCTTTGAAGACTCTTCAGTAGGCCAAATATGGAGTTCTGTATGGCTGAAATAACATCTGAGTCAATGAGTCTGAATTGAAAGTTCATGATCTGACCTTTGGGTCAGAAATATGTTCAGTACTTCAGGCATTGACATCTGCATGGCTAAGGTAAAATTAGAATGAGGCAATTAAGACTGTATGGAAAGTTCATCTTCGAAGACTCTTGGGTCAGAAATATCATCAGTGATTCAAATATGGACTTCTATGTGGCTGATGAGCCACAGAATGCATCGTTGAGTATATGGAAAAAGTTCAATAGTGAATACTCTTTGGCCAGAAATATGTCCATTAGGTCAAATATGGACTTCTGTATGGCTGAAATAAAATCAAAAGCATTCAATGAGTCTGGATTGATAGTTCATTATCGAGGACTCTTGGGTCAGAAATATGTTCAGTAATTCCAATATGGACTTTTATATAGCTGATGTGACATCATAATGCATCAATGAGTATTTTTAAGAAGTTCAATATTGAATACTGTTTGGCGAGAAATATGTCCATTAGGTCAAATATGGAGTTCTGTATGGCTGAAATAAAATCAAAAAGAGTCAATGAGTCTAATTTGAAAAATCCTGATCAAGGACTCTTGGGTCAGAAATATGCTCAGCAGGTCAAAAATCGACTTCTGTTTGGCTTAAGCAACATTAGAGTGAGGCAAGGTGACTGTATAGAGAGTTCATCTTTGAAGACTCTTCAGTAGGCCAAATTTGGATTTCTGTATGGCTGAAGAAATACCTGAGTGAGTCAATGAGTCTGAATATGATGAGGTCAAAAATCGACTTCTGTATGGCTTAAGCAACATTAGAGTGAGGCAATGAGACTGTATAGAAAGTTCATCTTCGAAGACTCTTCAGTAGGCCAAATATGGACTTCTGTATGGCTAAAGTAAAATTAGAATGAGGCAATTAAGACTGTATGGAAAGTTCATCTTCGAAGAATCTTGGGTCAGAAATATGTTAAGCAGGTCAAAATTGACTTCTATATGGCTTAAGTAACATTAGAGTGAGGCAAGGAGACTGTATAGAGAGTTCATCTTTGAAGACTCTTCAGTAGGCCAAATATGGAGTTCTGTATGGCTGAAATAACATCTGAGTCAATGAGTCTGAATTGAAAGTTCATGATCTGACCTTTGGGTCAGAAATATGTTCAGTAGTTCAGGCATTGACTTCTGTATGGCTAAAGTAAAATTAGAATGATGCAATTAAGACTGTATGGAAAGTAAATCTTCGAAGAATCTTGGGTCAGAAATATCTTCAGTGATTCAAATATGGACTTCTATGTGGCTGATGTGACACCAGAATGCATCATTGAGTATATGTAAAAAGTTCAATAGTGAATACTCTTTGGCAAGAAATATGTCCATTAGGTCAAATATGGACTTCTGCATGGCTGAAATAAATTCAAACAGAGTCAATGAGTCTAATTTGAAAAATCATGATCGAGGGCTCTTGGGTCAGAAATATGTTAAGCAGGTCAAAATCGACTTCTGTATGGCTTAAGTAACGTTAGAGTGAGGCAAGGAGACTGTATAGAGAGTTCATCTTTGAAGACTCTTCAGTAGGCCAAATATGGACTTCTGTATGGTTGAAGTAATATCTGAGTGAGTCAATGAGTCTGAATTGAAAGTTCATGATCGAGGTCTCTTGGGTCAGAAATATGTTCAGTAGTACAAGTATGGACTACTGTATGGCTAAAGTAATATTAGAATGAGGCAATGAGACTGTATGGAAAGTTCATCTTCAAAGACTCTTGGGTCAGAAATATGTTCAAAAATTCAAATATGGACATCTATGTGGCTGATGTGACACCAGAATGCATCATTGAGTATATGTAAAAAGTTCAATAGTGAATACTCTTTGGCCAGAAATATGTTCATTAGGTCAAATATGGACTTCTGTATGGCTGAAATAAAATCAAAAGCATTCAATGAGTCTGGATTGATAGTTCATTATCGAGGACTCTTGGGTCAGAAATATGTTCAGTAATTCCAATATGGACTTCTATATAGCTGATGTGACATCAGAGTGCATCATTGAGTATATGTAAAAAGTTCAATAGTGAATACACCTTGGCCAGAAATATGTCCATTAGGTCAAATATGGACTTCTGTATGGGTGAAATAAATTCAAACAGAGTCAATAAATCTAATTTGAAAAATCATGATCGAGGACTCTTGGGTCAGAAATATGTTAAGCAGGTCAAAATCGACTTCTGTATGGCTTAAGTAACATTAGAGTGAGGCAAGGAGACTGTATAGAGAGTTCATCTTTGAAGACTCTTCAGTAGGCCAAATATGGACTTCTGTATGGCTAAAGTAACATTAGAGTGAGGCAAGGAGACTGTATAGAGAGTTCATCTTTGAAGACTCTTCAGTAGGCCAAATATGGAGTTCTTTATAGCTGAAGTAATATCTGAATGAGTCAATGAGTCTGAATTGAAAGTTCATGATCTGACCTTTGGGTCAGAAATATGTTCAGTACTTCAGGCATTGACATCTGCATGGCTAAGGTAAAATTAGAATGAGGCAATTAAGACTGTATGGAAAGTTCATCTTCGAAGACTCTTGGGTCAGAAATATCATCAGTGATTCAAATATGGACTTCTATGTGGCTGATGAGCCACAGAATGCATCGTTGAGTATATGGAAAAAGTTCAATAGTGAATACTCTTTGGCCAGAAATATGTCCATTAGGTCAAATATGGACTTCTGTATGGCTGAAATAAAATCAAAAGCATTCAATGAGTCTGGATTGATAGTTCATTATCGAGGACTCTTGGGTCAGAAATATGTTCAGTAATTCCAATATGGACTTTTATATAGCTGATGTGACATCATAATGCATCAATGAGTATTTTTAAGAAGTTCAATATTGAATACTGTTTGGCGAGAAATATGTCCATTAGGTCAAATATGGAGTTCTGTATGGCTGAAATAAAATCAAAAAGAGTCAATGAGTCTAATTTGAAAAATCCTGATCAAGGACTCTTGGGTCAGAAATATGCTCAGCAGGTCAAAAATCGACTTCTGTTTGGCTTAAGCAACATTAGAGTGAGGCAAGGTGACTGTATAGAGAGTTCATCTTTGAAGACTCTTCAGTAGGCCAAATTTGGATTTCTGTATGGCTGAAGAAATACCTGAGTGAGTCAATGAGTCTGAATATGATGAGGTCAAAAATCGACTTCTGTATGGCTTAAGCAACATTAGAGTGAGGCAATGAGACTGTATAGAAAGTTCATCTTCGAAGACTCTTCAGTAGGCCAAATATGGACTTCTGTATGGCTAAAGTAAAATTAGAATGAGGCAATTAAGACTGTATGGAAAGTTCATCTTCGAAGAATCTTGGGTCAGAAATATGTTAAGCAGGTCAAAATTGACTTCTATATGGCTTAAGTAACATTAGAGTGAGGCAAGGAGACTGTATAGAGAGTTCATCTTTGAAGACTCTTCAGTAGGCCAAATATGGAGTTCTGTATGGCTGAAATAACATCTGAGTCAATGAGTCTGAATTGAAAGTTCATGATCTGACCTTTGGGTCAGAAATATGTTCAGTAGTTCAGGCATTGACTTCTGTATGGCTAAAGTAAAATTAGAATGATGCAATTAAGACTGTATGGAAAGTAAATCTTCGAAGAATCTTGGGTCAGAAATATCTTCAGTGATTCAAATATGGACTTCTATGTGGCTGATGTGACACCAGAATGCATCATTGAGTATATGTAAAAAGTTCAAAAGTGAATACTCTTTGGCAAGAAATATGTCCATTAGGTCAAATATGGACTTCTGCATGGCTGAAATAAATTCAAACAGAGTCAATGAGTCTAATTTGAAAAATCATGATCGAGGGCTCTTGGGTCAGAAATATGTTAAGCAGGTCAAAATCGACTTCTGTATGGCTTAAGTAACGTTAGAGTGAGGCAAGGAGACTGTATAGAGAGTTCATCTTTGAAGACTCTTCAGTAGGCCAAATATGGACTTCTGTATGGTTGAAGTAATATCTGAGTGAGTCAATGAGTCTGAATTGAAAGTTCATGATCGAGGTCTCTTGGGTCAGAAATATGTTCAGTAGTACAAGTATGGACTACTGTATGGCTAAAGTAATATTAGAATGAGGCAATGAGACTGTATGGAAAGTTCATCTTCAAAGACTCTTGGGTCAGAAATATGTTCAAAAATTCAAATATGGACATCTATATGGCTGATGTGACATCAGAGTGCATCATTGAGTATTAGTAAAAAGTTCAATATTGAATACTGTTTGGTGAAAAATATGTCCATTAGGTCAAATATGGACTTCTGTACGGCTAAAGTAACATTAGAGTGAGGCAAGGAGACTGTATAAAGAGTTCATCTTTGAAGACTCTTCAGTAGGCCAAATATGGAGTTCTTTATGGCTGAAATACCATCTGAGTCAATGAGTCTGAATTGAAAGTTCATGATCTGACCTTTGGGTCAGAAATATGTTCAGTAGTTCAGGCATTGACTTCTGTATGGCTAAAGTAAAATTAGAATGAGGCAATTAAGACTGTATGGAAAGTTCATCTTCGAAGAAACTTGGGTCAGAAATATGTTAAGCAGGTCAAAATCGACTTCTATATGGCTTAAGTAACGTTAGAGTGAGGCAAGGAGACTGTATAGAGAGTTCATCTTTGAAGACTCTTCAGTAGGCCAAATATGGAGTTCTGTACGGCTGAAATAACATCTGAGTCAATGAGTCTGAATTGAAAGTTCATGATCTGACCTTTGGGTCAGAAATATGTTCAGTAGTTCAGGCATTGACTTCTGTATGGCTAAAGTAAAATTAGAATGAGACAATTAAGACTGTATGGAAAGTTAATCTTTGAAGAATCTTGGGTCAGAAATATCTTCAGTGATTCAAATATGGACTTCTATGTGGCTGATGTGACACCAGAATGCATCATTGAGTATATGGAAAAAGTTCAATAGTGAATACTCTTTGGCCAGAAATATGTCCATTAGGTCAAATATGGACTTCTGTATGGCTGAAATAAAATCAAACAGAGTCAATGAGTCTAATTTGAAAAATCATGATCGAGGACTCTTGGGTCAGAAATATGTTAAGCAGGTCAAAATCGACTTCTGTATTGCATAAATAACATTAGAGTGAGGCAAGGAGACTGTATAGAGAGTTCATCTTTGAAGACTCTTCAGTAGGCCAAATATGGAGTTCTGTATAGTTGAAGTAATATCTGAGTGAGTCAATGAGTCTGAATTGAAAGTTCATGATCGAGGTCTCTTGGGTCAAAAATATGTTCAGTAGTACAAGTATGGACTACTGTATGGCTTAAGTAACATTAGAATGAGGCAATGAGACTGTATGGAAAGTTCATCTTCAAAGACTCTTGGGTCAGAAATATGTTGAAAAATTCAAATATGGACATCTATATGGCTGATGTGACATCAGAGTGCATCATTGAGTATTAGTAAAAAGTTCAATATTGAATACTGTTTGGTGAGAAATATGTTCATTAGGTCAAATATGGACTTCTGTACGGCTAAAGTAACATTAGAGTGAGGCAAGGAGACTGTATAAAGAGTTCATCTTTGAAGACTCTTCAGTAGGCCAAATATGGACTTCTGTATGGCTGAAATAACATCTGAGTCAATGAGTCTGAATTGAAAGTTCATGATCGAGTTCTCTTGGGTCAGAAATATGTTAAGCAGGTCAAAATCGACTACTCTATGGCTGAAGTAACATTAGAGTGAGGCAAGGAGACTGTATAGAGAGTTCATCTTTGAAGACTCTTCAGTAGGCCAAATATGGAGTTCTGTATGGCTGAAATAACATCTGAGTCAATGAGTCTGAATTGAAAGTTCATGATCTGACCTTTGGGTCAGAAATATGTTCAGTACTTCAGGCATTGACATCTGCATGGCTAAGGTAAAATTAGAATGAGGCAATTAAGACTGTATGGAAAGTTCATCTTCGAAGACTCTTGGGTCAGAAATATCATCAGTGATTCAAATATGGACTTCTATGTGGCTGATGAGCCACAGAATGCATCGTTGAGTATATGGAAAAAGTTCAATAGTGAATACTCTTTGGCCAGAAATATGTCCATTAGGTCAAATATGGACTTCTGTATGGCTGAAATAAAATCAAAAGCATTCAATGAGTCTGGATTGATAGTTCATTATCGAGGACTCTTGGGTCAGAAATATGTTCAGTAATTCCAATATGGACTTTTATATAGCTGATGTGACATCATAATGCATCAATGAGTATTTTTAAGAAGTTCAATATTGAATACTGTTTGGCGAGAAATATGTCCATTAGGTCAAATATGGAGTTCTGTATGGCTGAAATAAAATCAAAAAGAGTCAATGAGTCTAATTTGAAAAATCCTGATCAAGGACTCTTGGGTCAGAAATATGCTCAGCAGGTCAAAAATCGACTTCTGTTTGGCTTAAGCAACATTAGAGTGAGGCAAGGTGACTGTATAGAGAGTTCATCTTTGAAGACTCTTCAGTAGGCCAAATTTGGATTTCTGTATGGCTGAAGAAATACCTGAGTGAGTCAATGAGTCTGAATATGATGAGGTCAAAAATCGACTTCTGTATGGCTTAAGCAACATTAGAGTGAGGCAATGAGACTGTATAGAAAGTTCATCTTCGAAGACTCTTCAGTAGGCCAAATATGGACTTCTGTATGGCTAAAGTAAAATTAGAATGAGGCAATTAAGACTGTATGGAAAGTTCATCTTCGAAGAATCTTGGGTCAGAAATATGTTAAGCAGGTCAAAATTGACTTCTATATGGCTTAAGTAACATTAGAGTGAGGCAAGGAGACTGTATAGAGAGTTCATCTTTGAAGACTCTTCAGTAGGCCAAATATGGAGTTCTGTATGGCTGAAATAACATCTGAGTCAATGAGTCTGAATTGAAAGTTCATGATCTGACCTTTGGGTCAGAAATATGTTCAGTAGTTCAGGCATTGACTTCTGTATGGCTAAAGTAAAATTAGAATGATGCAATTAAGACTGTATGGAAAGTAAATCTTCGAAGAATCTTGGGTCAGAAATATCTTCAGTGATTCAAATATGGACTTCTATGTGGCTGATGTGACACCAGAATGCATCATTGAGTATATGTAAAAAGTTCAATAGTGAATACTCTTTGGCAAGAAATATGTCCATTAGGTCAAATATGGACTTCTGCATGGCTGAAATAAATTCAAACAGAGTCAATGAGTCTAATTTGAAAAATCATGATCGAGGGCTCTTGGGTCAGAAATATGTTAAGCAGGTCAAAATCGACTTCTGTATGGCTTAAGTAACGTTAGAGTGAGGCAAGGAGACTGTATAGAGAGTTCATCTTTGAAGACTCTTCAGTAGGCCAAATATGGACTTCTGTATGGTTGAAGTAATATCTGAGTGAGTCAATGAGTCTGAATTGAAAGTTCATGATCGAGGTCTCTTGGGTCAGAAATATGTTCAGTAGTACAAGTATGGACTACTGTATGGCTAAAGTAATATTAGAATGAGGCAATGAGACTGTATGGAAAGTTCATCTTCAAAGACTCTTGGGTCAGAAATATGTTCAAAAATTCAAATATGGACATCTATGTGGCTGATGTGACACCAGAATGCATCATTGAGTATATGTAAAAAGTTCAATAGTGAATACTCTTTGGCCAGAAATATGTTCATTAGGTCAAATATGGACTTCTGTATGGCTGAAATAAAATCAAAAGCATTCAATGAGTCTGGATTGATAGTTCATTATCGAGGACTCTTGGGTCAGAAATATGTTCAGTAATTCCAATATGGACTTCTATATAGCTGATGTGACATCAGAGTGCATCATTGAGTATATGTAAAAAGTTCAATAGTGAATACACCTTGGCCAGAAATATGTCCATTAGGTCAAATATGGACTTCTGTATGGGTGAAATAAATTCAAACAGAGTCAATAAATCTAATTTGAAAAATCATGATCGAGGACTCTTGGGTCAGAAATATGTTAAGCAGGTCAAAATCGACTTCTGTATGGCTTAAGTAACATTAGAGTGAGGCAAGGAGACTGTATAGAGAGTTCATCTTTGAAGACTCTTCAGTAGGCCAAATATGGACTTCTGTATGGCTAAAGTAACATTAGAGTGAGGCAAGGAGACTGTATAGAGAGTTCATCTTTGAAGACTCTTCAGTAGGCCAAATATGGAGTTCTTTATAGCTGAAGTAATATCTGAATGAGTCAATGAGTCTGAATTGAAAGTTCATGATCTGACCTTTGGGTCAGAAATATGTTCAGTAGTTCAGGCATTGACTTCTGTATGGCTAAAGTAAAATTAGAATGAGGCAACTCAGACTGTATGGAAAGTTTATCTTCGAAGAATCTTGGGTCAGAAATATGTTAAGCAGGTCAAAATCGACTTCTGTATGGCTTAAGTAACATTAGAGTGAGGCAAGGAGACTTGTAGGCCAAATATAGAGTTCTGTATGGTTGAAGTAATATCTGAGTGAGTCAATGAGTCTGAATTGAAAGTTCATGATCGAGGTCTCTTGGGTCAGAAATATGTTCATTAGTACAAGTATGGACTACTGTATGGCTAAAGTAATATTAGAATGAGGCAATGAGACTGTATGGAAAGTTCATCTTCAAAGACTCTTGGGTCAGAAATATGTTGAAAAATTCAAATATGGACATTTATATGGCTGATGTGACATCAGAGTGCATCACTGAGTATGTGTAAAAAGTTCAATATTGAATACTGTTTGGCGAGAAATATGTCCATTAGGTCAAATATGGACTTCTGTATGGCTAAAGTAACATTAGAGTGAGGCAAGGAGACTGTATAGAGAGTTCATCTTTGAAGACTCTTCAGTAGGCCAAATATGGAGTTCTGTATGGTTGAAGTAATATCTGAGTCAATGAGTCTGAATTGAAAGTTCATGATCTGACCTTTGGGTCAGAAATATGTTCAGTAGTTCAGGCATTGACTTCTGTATGGCTAAAGTAAAATTAGAATGAGGCAATTAAGACTGTATGGAAAGTTCACCTTCAAAGACTCTTGGGTCAGAAATATGTTCAAAAATTCAAATATGGACATCTATGTGGCTGATGTGACACCAGAATGCATCATTGAGTATATGTTAAAAGTTCAATAGTGAATACTCTTTGGCCAGAAATATGTTCATTAGGTCAAATATGGACTTCTGTATGGCTGAAATAAAATCAAAAGCATTCAATGAGTCTGGATTGATAGTTCATTATCGAGGACTCTTGGGTCAGAAATATGTTCAGTAATTCCAATATGGACTTCTATATAGCTGATGTGACATCAGAGTGCATCATTGAGTATATGTAAAAAGTTCAATAGTGAATACACCTTGGCCAGAAATATGTCCATTAGGTCAAATATGTACTTCTGTATGGCTGAAATAAAATCAAACAGAGTCAATGAGTCTAATTTGAAAAATCATGATCAAGGACTCTCGGGTCAGAAATATATTAAGCAGGTCAAAATCGACTTCTGTATGGCTTAAGTAACATTAGAGTGAGACAAGGAGACTGTACAGAGAGTTCATCTTTGAAGACTCTTCAGTAGGCCAAATATGGAGTTCTGTATGGTTGAAGTAATATCTGAGTCAATGAGTCTGAATTGAAAGTTCATGATCTGACCTTTGGGTCAGAAATATGTTCAGTAGTTCAGGCGTTGACATCTGTATGGCTAAAGTAAAATTAGAATGAGGCGATTAAGACTGTATGGAAAGTTCATCTTCGAAGAATCTTGGGTCAGAAATATGTTAAGCAGGTCAAAATCGACTTCTATATGGCTTAAGTAACATTAGAGTGAGGCAAGGAGACTGTATAGAGAGTTCATCTTTGAAGACTCTTCAGTAGGCCAAATATGGAGTTCTGTATGGTTGAAGTAATATCTGAGTCAATGAGTCTGAATTGAAAGTTCATGATCTGACCTTTGGGTCAGAAATATGTTCAGTAGTTCAGGCATTTACTTCTGTATGGCTAAAGTAAAATTAGAATGAGGCAATTAAAACTGTATGGAAAGTTCACCTTCAAAGACTCTTGGGTCAGAAATATGTTCAAAAATTCAAATATGGACTTCTGTATGGCTGAAATAAAATCAAAAGCATTCAATGAGTCTGGATTGATAGTTCATTATCGAGGACTCTTGGGTCAGAAATATGTTCAGTAATTCCAATATGGACTTCTGTATAGCTGATGTGACATCATAGTGCATCATTGAGTATATGTAAAAAGTTGAAAAGTGAATACACTTTGGCCAGAAATATGTCCATTAGGTCAAATATGGACTTCTGTATGGCTGAAATAAAATCAAACAGAGTCAATGAGTCTAATTTGAAAAATCATGATTGAGGACTCTCGGGTCAGAAATATGTTAAGCAGGTCAAAATCGACTTCTGTATGGCTTAAGTAACATTAGTGTGAGGCAAGGAGACTGTATAGAGAATTCATCTTTGAAGACTCTTCAGTAGGCCAAATATGGAGTTCTGTATGGTTGAAGTAATATCTGAGTCAATGAGTCTGAATTGAAAGTTCATGATCTGACCTTTGGGTCAGAAATATGTTCAGTAGTTCAGGCATTGACTTCTGTATGGCTAAAGTAAAATTAGAATGAGGCAATTAAGACTGTATGGAAAGTTCATCTTCGAAGAATCTTGGGTCAGAAATATGTTAAGCATGTCAAAATCGACTTCTATATGGCTTAAGTAACATTAGAGTGAGGCAAGGAGACTGTATAGAGAGTTCATCTTTGAAGACTCTTCAGTAGGCCAAATATGGAGTTCTGTATGGCTGAAATAACATCTGAGTCAATGAGTCTGAATTGAAAGTTCATGATCTGACCTTTGGGTCAGAAATATGTTCAGTAGTTCAGGCATTGACTTCTGTATGGCTAAAGTAAAATTAGAATGATGCAATTAAGACTGTATGGAAAGTTAATCTTCGAAGAATCTTGGGTCAGAAATATCTTCAGTGATTCAAATATGGACTTCTATGTGGCTGATGTGACACCAGAATGCATCATTGAGTATATGTAAAAAGTTCAATAGTGAATACTCTTTGGCAAGAAATATGTCCATTAGGTCAAATATGGACTTCTGTATGGCTGAAATAAATTCAAACAGAGTCAATGAGTCTAATTTGAAAAATCATGATCGAGGACTCTTGGGTCAGAAATATGTTAAGCAGGTCAAAATCGACTTCTGTATGGCTTAAGTAACATTAGAGTGAGGCAAGGAGACTGTATAGAGAGTTCATCTTTGAAGACTCTTCAGTAGGCCAAATATGGAGTTCTTTATGGCTGAAGTAATATCTGAATGAGTCAATGAGTCTGAATTGAAAGTTCATGATCTGACCTTTGGGTCAGAAATATGTTCAGTAGTTCAGGCATTGACTTCTGTATGGCTAAAGTAAAATTAGAATGAGGCAACTCAGACTGTATGGAAAGTTTATCTTCGAAGAATCTTGGGTCAGAAATATGTTAAGCAGGTCAAAATCGACTTCTGTATGGCTTAAGTAACATTAGAGTGAGGCAAGGAGACTTTTAGGCCAAATATAGAGTTCTGTATGGTTGAAGTAATATCTGAGTGAGTCAATGAGTCTGAATTGAAAGTTCATGATCGAGGTCTCTTGGGTCAGAAATATGTTCATTAGTACAAGTATGGACTACTGTATGGCTAAAGTAATATTAGAATGAGGCAATGAGACTGTATGGAAAGTTCATCTTCAAAGACTCTTGGGTCAGAAATATGTTGAAAAATTCAAATATGGACATTTATATGGCTGATGTGACATCAGAGTGCATCACTGAGTATGTGTAAAAAGTTCAATATTGAATACTGTTTGGCGAGAAATATGTCCATTAGGTCAAATATGGACTTCTGTATGGCTAAAGTAACATTAGAGTGAGGCAAGGAGACTGTATAGAGAGTTCATCTTTGAAGACTCTTCAGTAGGGCAAATATGGAGTTCTGTATGGTTGAAGTAATATCTGAGTCAATGAGTCTGAATTGAAAGTTCATGATCTGACCTTTGGGTCAGAAATATGTTCAGTAGTTCAGGCATTGACTTCTGTATGGCTAAAGTAAAATTAGAATGAGGCAATTAAGACTGTATGGAAAGTTTACCTTCAAAGACTCTTGGGTCAGAAATATGTTCAAAAATTCAAATATGGACATCTATGTGGCTGATGTGACACCAGAATGCATCATTGAGTATATGTTAAAAGTTCAATAGTGAATACTCTTTGGCCAGAAATATGTTCATTAGGTCAAATATGGACTTCTGTATGGCTGAAATAAAATCAAAAGCATTCAATGAGTCTGGATTGATAGTTCATTATCGAGGACTCTTGGGTCAGAAATATGTTCAGTAATTCCAATATGGACTTCTATATAGCTGATGTGACATCAGAGTGCATCATTGAGTATATGTAAAAAGTTCAATAGTGAATACACCTTGGCCAGAAATATGTCCATTAGGTCAAATATGTACTTCTGTATGGCTGAAATAAAATCAAACAGAGTCAATGAGTCTAATTTGAAAAATCATGATCAAGGACTCTCGGGTCAGAAATATATTAAGCAGGTCAAAATCGACTTCTGTATGGCTTAAGTAACATTAGAGTGAGACAAGGAGACTGTACAGAGAGTTCATCTTTGAAGACTCTTCAGTAGGCCAAATATGGAGTTCTGTATGGTTGAAGTAATATCTGAGTCAATGAGTCTGAATTGAAAGTTCATGATCTGACCTTTGGGTCAGAAATATGTTCAGTAGTTCAGGCGTTGACATCTGTATGGCTAAAGTAAAATTAGAATGAGGCGATTAAGACTGTATGGAAAGTTCATCTTCGAAGAATCTTGGGTCAGAAATATGTTAAGCAGGTCAAAATCGACTTCTATATGGCTTAAGTAACATTAGAGTGAGGCAAGGAGACTGTATAGAGAGTTCATCTTTGAAGACTCTTCAGTAGGCCAAATATGGAGTTCTGTATGGTTGAAGTAATATCTGAGTCAATGAGTCTGAATTGAAAGTTCATGATCTGACCTTTGGGTCAGAAATATGTTCAGTAGTTCAGGCATTTACTTCTGTATGGCTAAAGTAAAATTAGAATGAGGCAATTAAAACTGTATGGAAAGTTCACCTTCAAAGACTCTTGGGTCAGAAATATGTTCAAAAATTCAAATATGGACTTCTGTATGGCTGAAATAAAATCAAAAGCATTCAATGAGTCTGGATTGATAGTTCATTATCGAGGACTCTTGGGTCAGAAATATGTTCAGTAATTCCAATATGGACTTCTGTATAGCTGATGTGACATCATAGTGCATCATTGAGTATATGTAAAAAGTTGAAAAGTGAATACACTTTGGCCAGAAATATGTCCATTAGGTCAAATATGGACTTCTGTATGGCTGAAATAAAATCAAACAGAGTCAATGAGTCTAATTTGAAAAATCATGATTGAGGACTCTCGGGTCAGAAATATGTTAAGCAGGTCAAAATCGACTTCTGTATGGCTTAAGTAACATTAGTGTGAGGCAAGGAGACTGTATAGAGAATTCATCTTTGAAGACTCTTCAGTAGGCCAAATATGGAGTTCTGTATGGTTGAAGTAATATCTGAGTCAATGAGTCTGAATTGAAAGTTCATGATCTGACCTTTGGGTCAGAAATATGTTCAGTAGTTCAGGCATTGACTTCTGTATGGCTAAAGTAAAATTAGAATGAGGCAATTAAGACTGTATGGAAAGTTCATCTTCGAAGAATCTTGGGTCAGAAATATGTTAAGCATGTCAAAATCGACTTCTATATGGCTTAAGTAACATTAGAGTGAGGCAAGGAGACTGTATAGAGAGTTCATCTTTGAAGACTCTTCAGTAGGCCAAATATGGAGTTCTGTATGGCTGAAATAACATCTGAGTCAATGAGTCTGAATTGAAAGTTCATGATCTGACCTTTGGGTCAGAAATATGTTCAGTAGTTCAGGCATTGACTTCTGTATGGCTAAAGTAAAATTAGAATGATGCAATTAAGACTGTATGGAAAGTTAATCTTCGAAGAATCTTGGGTCAGAAATATCTTCAGTGATTCAAATATGGACTTCTATGTGGCTGATGTGACACCAGAATGCATCATTGAGTATATGTAAAAAGTTCAATAGTGAATACTCTTTGGCAAGAAATATGTCCATTAGGTCAAATATGGACTTCTGTATGGCTGAAATAAATTCAAACAGAGTCAATGAGTCTAATTTGAAAAATCATGATCGAGGACTCTTGGGTCAGAAATATGTTAAGCAGGTCAAAATCGACTTCTGTATGGCTTAAGTAACATTAGAGTGAGGCAAGGAGACTGTATAGAGAGTTCATCTTTGAAGACTCTTCAGTAGGCCAAATATGGAGTTCTTTATGGCTGAAGTAATATCTGAATGAGTCAATGAGTCTGAATTGAAAGTTCATGATCTGACCTTTGGGTCAGAAATATGTTCAGTAGTTCAGGCATTGACTTCTGTATGGCTAAAGTAAAATTAGAATGAGGCAACTCAGACTGTATGGAAAGTTTATCTTCGAAGAATCTTGGGTCAGAAATATGTTAAGCAGGTCAAAATCGACTTCTGTATGGCTTAAGTAACATTAGAGTGAGGCAAGGAGACTTTTAGGCCAAATATAGAGTTCTGTATGGTTGAAGTAATATCTGAGTGAGTCAATGAGTCTGAATTGAAAGTTCATGATCGAGGTCTCTTGGGTCAGAAATATGTTCATTAGTACAAGTATGGACTACTGTATGGCTAAAGTAATATTAGAATGAGGCAATGAGACTGTATGGAAAGTTCATCTTCAAAGACTCTTGGGTCAGAAATATGTTGAAAAATTCAAATATGGACATTTATATGGCTGATGTGACATCAGAGTGCATCACTGAGTATGTGTAAAAAGTTCAATATTGAATACTGTTTGGCGAGAAATATGTCCATTAGGTCAAATATGGACTTCTGTATGGCTAAAGTAACATTAGAGTGAGGCAAGGAGACTGTATAGAGAGTTCATCTTTGAAGACTCTTCAGTAGGGCAAATATGGAGTTCTGTATGGTTGAAGTAATATCTGAGTCAATGAGTCTGAATTGAAAGTTCATGATCTGACCTTTGGGTCAGAAATATGTTCAGTAGTTCAGGCATTGACTTCTGTATGGCTAAAGTAAAATTAGAATGAGGCAATTAAGACTGTATGGAAAGTTTACCTTCAAAGACTCTTGGGTCAGAAATATGTTCAAAAATTCAAATATGGACATCTATGTGGCTGATGTGACACCAGAATGCATCATTGAGTATATGTTAAAAGTTCAATAGTGAATACTCTTTGGCCAGAAATATGTTCATTAGGTCAAATATGGACTTCTGTATGGCTGAAATAAAATCAAAAGCATTCAATGAGTCTGGATTGATAGTTCATTATCGAGGACTCTTGGGTCAGAAATATGTTCAGTAATTCCAATATGGACTTCTATATAGCTGATGTGACATCAGAGTGCATCATTGAGTATATGTAAAAAGTTCAATAGTGAATACACCTTGGCCAGAAATATGTCCATTAGGTCAAATATGTACTTCTGTATGGCTGAAATAAAATCAAACAGAGTCAATGAGTCTAATTTGAAAAATCATGATCAAGGACTCTCGGGTCAGAAATATATTAAGCAGGTCAAAATCGACTTCTGTATGGCTTAAGTAACATTAGAGTGAGACAAGGAGACTGTACAGAGAGTTCATCTTTGAAGACTCTTCAGTAGGCCAAATATGGAGTTCTGTATGGTTGAAGTAATATCTGAGTCAATGAGTCTGAATTGAAAGTTCATGATCTGACCTTTGGGTCAGAAATATGTTCAGTAGTTCAGGCGTTGACATCTGTATGGCTAAAGTAAAATTAGAATGAGGCGATTAAGACTGTATGGAAAGTTCATCTTCGAAGAATCTTGGGTCAGAAATATGTTAAGCAGGTCAAAATCGACTTCTATATGGCTTAAGTAACATTAGAGTGAGGCAAGGAGACTGTATAGAGAGTTCATCTTTGAAGACTCTTCAGTAGGCCAAATATGGAGTTCTGTATGGTTGAAGTAATATCTGAGTCAATGAGTCTGAATTGAAAGTTCATGATCTGACCTTTGGGTCAGAAATATGTTCAGTAGTTCAGGCATTTACTTCTGTATGGCTAAAGTAAAATTAGAATGAGGCAATTAAAACTGTATGGAAAGTTCACCTTCAAAGACTCTTGGGTCAGAAATATGTTCAAAAATTCAAATATGGACTTCTGTATGGCTGAAATAAAATCAAAAGCATTCAATGAGTCTGGATTGATAGTTCATTATCGAGGACTCTTGGGTCAGAAATATGTTCAGTAATTCCAATATGGACTTCTGTATAGCTGATGTGACATCATAGTGCATCATTGAGTATATGTAAAAAGTTGAAAAGTGAATACACTTTGGCCAGAAATATGTCCATTAGGTCAAATATGGACTTCTGTATGGCTGAAATAAAATCAAACAGAGTCAATGAGTCTAATTTGAAAAATCATGATTGAGGACTCTCGGGTCAGAAATATGTTAAGCAGGTCAAAATCGACTTCTGTATGGCTTAAGTAACATTAGTGTGAGGCAAGGAGACTGTATAGAGAATTCATCTTTGAAGACTCTTCAGTAGGCCAAATATGGAGTTCTGTATGGTTGAAGTAATATCTGAGTCAATGAGTCTGAATTGAAAGTTCATGATCTGACCTTTGGGTCAGAAATATGTTCAGTAGTTCAGGCATTGACTTCTGTATGGCTAAAGTAAAATTAGAATGAGGCAATTAAGACTGTATGGAAAGTTCATCTTCGAAGAATCTTGGGTCAGAAATATGTTAAGCATGTCAAAATCGACTTCTATATGGCTTAAGTAACATTAGAGTGAGGCAAGGAGACTGTATAGAGAGTTCATCTTTGAAGACTCTTCAGTAGGCCAAATATGGAGTTCTGTATGGCTGAAATAACATCTGAGTCAATGAGTCTGAATTGAAAGTTCATGATCTGACCTTTGGGTCAGAAATATGTTCAGTAGTTCAGGCATTGACTTCTGTATGGCTAAAGTAAAATTAGAATGATGCAATTAAGACTGTATGGAAAGTTAATCTTCGAAGAATCTTGGGTCAGAAATATCTTCAGTGATTCAAATATGGACTTCTATGTGGCTGATGTGACACCAGAATGCATCATTGAGTATATGTAAAAAGTTCAATAGTGAATACTCTTTGGCAAGAAATATGTCCATTAGGTCAAATATGGACTTCTGTATGGCTGAAATAAATTCAAACAGAGTCAATGAGTCTAATTTGAAAAATCATGATCGAGGACTCTTGGGTCAGAAATATGTTAAGCAGGTCAAAATCGACTTCTGTATGGCTTAAGTAACATTAGAGTGAGGCAAGGAGACTGTATAGAGAGTTCATCTTTGAAGACTCTTCAGTAGGCCAAATATGGAGTTCTTTATGGCTGAAGTAATATCTGAATGAGTCAATGAGTCTGAATTGAAAGTTCATGATCTGACCTTTGGGTCAGAAATATGTTCAGTAGTTCAGGCATTGACTTCTGTATGGCTAAAGTAAAATTAGAATGAGGCAACTCAGACTGTATGGAAAGTTTATCTTCGAAGAATCTTGGGTCAGAAATATGTTAAGCAGGTCAAAATCGACTTCTGTATGGCTTAAGTAACATTAGAGTGAGGCAAGGAGACTTTTAGGCCAAATATAGAGTTCTGTATGGTTGAAGTAATATCTGAGTGAGTCAATGAGTCTGAATTGAAAGTTCATGATCGAGGTCTCTTGGGTCAGAAATATGTTCATTAGTACAAGTATGGACTACTGTATGGCTAAAGTAATATTAGAATGAGGCAATGAGACTGTATGGAAAGTTCATCTTCAAAGACTCTTGGGTCAGAAATATGTTGAAAAATTCAAATATGGACATTTATATGGCTGATGTGACATCAGAGTGCATCACTGAGTATGTGTAAAAAGTTCAATATTGAATACTGTTTGGCGAGAAATATGTCCATTAGGTCAAATATGGACTTCTGTATGGCTAAAGTAACATTAGAGTGAGGCAAGGAGACTGTATAGAGAGTTCATCTTTGAAGACTCTTCAGTAGGGCAAATATGGAGTTCTGTATGGTTGAAGTAATATCTGAGTCAATGAGTCTGAATTGAAAGTTCATGATCTGACCTTTGGGTCAGAAATATGTTCAGTAGTTCAGGCATTGACTTCTGTATGGCTAAAGTAAAATTAGAATGAGGCAATTAAGACTGTATGGAAAGTTTACCTTCAAAGACTCTTGGGTCAGAAATATGTTCAAAAATTCAAATATGGACATCTATGTGGCTGATGTGACACCAGAATGCATCATTGAGTATATGTTAAAAGTTCAATAGTGAATACTCTTTGGCCAGAAATATGTTCATTAGGTCAAATATGGACTTCTGTATGGCTGAAATAAAATCAAAAGCATTCAATGAGTCTGGATTGATAGTTCATTATCGAGGACTCTTGGGTCAGAAATATGTTCAGTAATTCCAATATGGACTTCTATATAGCTGATGTGACATCAGAGTGCATCATTGAGTATATGTAAAAAGTTCAATAGTGAATACACCTTGGCCAGAAATATGTCCATTAGGTCAAATATGTACTTCTGTATGGCTGAAATAAAATCAAACAGAGTCAATGAGTCTAATTTGAAAAATCATGATCAAGGACTCTCGGGTCAGAAATATATTAAGCAGGTCAAAATCGACTTCTGTATGGCTTAAGTAACATTAGAGTGAGACAAGGAGACTGTACAGAGAGTTCATCTTTGAAGACTCTTCAGTAGGCCAAATATGGAGTTCTGTATGGTTGAAGTAATATCTGAGTCAATGAGTCTGAATTGAAAGTTCATGATCTGACCTTTGGGTCAGAAATATGTTCAGTAGTTCAGGCGTTGACTTCTGTATGGCTAAAGTAAAATTAGAATGAGGCGATTAAGACTGTATGGAAAGTTCATCTTCGAAGAATCTTGGGTCAGAAATATGTTAAGCAGGTCAAAATCGACTTCTATATGGCTTAAGTAACATTAGAGTGAGGCAAGGAGACTGTATAGAGAGTTCATCTTTGAAGACTCTTCAGTAGGCCAAATATGGAGTTCTGTATGGTTGAAGTAATATCTGAGTCAATGAGTCTGAATTGAAAGTTCATGATCTGACCTTTGGGTCAGAAATATGTTCAGTAGTTCAGGCATTTACTTCTGTATGGCTAAAGTAAAATTAGAATGAGGCAATTAAAACTGTATGGAAAGTTCACCTTCAAAGACTCTTGGGTCAGAAATATGTTCAAAAATTCAAATATGGACTTCTGTATGGCTGAAATAAAATCAAAAGCATTCAATGAGTCTGGATTGATAGTTCATTATCGAGGACTCTTGGGTCAGAAATATGTTCAGTAATTCCAATATGGACTTCTGTATAGCTGATGTGACATCATAGTGCATCATTGAGTATATGTAAAAAGTTCAATAGTGAATACACTTTGGCCAGAAATATGTCCATTAGGTCAAATATGGACTTCTGTATGGCTGAAATAAAATCAAACAGAGTCAATGAGTCTAATTTGAAAAATCATGATTGAGGACTCTCGGGTCAGAAATATGTTAAGCAGGTCAAAATCGACTTCTGTATGGCTTAAGTAACATTAGTGTGAGGCAAGGAGACTGTATAGAGAATTCATCTTTGAAGACTCTTCAGTAGGCCAAATATGGAGTTCTGTATGGTTGAAGTAATATCTGAGTCAATGAGTCTGAATTGAAAGTTCATGATCTGACCTTTGGGTCAGAAATATGTTCAGTAGTTCAGGCATTGACTTCTGTATGGCTAAAGTAAAATTAGAATGAGGCGATTAAGACTGTATGGAAAGTTCATCTTCGAAGAATCTTGGGTCAGAAATATCTTCAGTGATTCAAATATGGACTTCTATGTGGCTGATGTGACACCAGAATGCATCATTGAGTATATGTAAAAAGTTCAATAGTGAATACTCTTTGGCAAGAAATATGTCCATTAGGTCAAATATGGACTTCTGTATGGCTGAAATAAATTCAAACAGAGTCAATGAGTCTAATTTGAAAAATCATGATCGAGGACTCTTGGGTCAGAAATATGTTAAGCAGGTCAAAATCGACTTCTGTATGGCTTAAGTAACATTAGAGTGAGGCAAGGAGACTGTATAGAGAGTTCATCTTTGAAGACTCTTCAGTAGGCCAAATATGGAGTTCTGTATGGTTGAAGTAATATCTGAATGAGTCAATGAGTCTGAATTGAAAGTTCATGATCTGACCTTTGGGTCAGAAATATGTTCAGTAGTTCAGGCATTGACTTCTGTATGGCTAAAGTAAAATTAGAATGAGGCAACTCAGACTGTATGAAAAGTTTATCTTCGAAGAATCTTGGGTCAGAAATATGTTAAGCAGGTCAAAATCGATTTCTGTATGGCTTAAGTAACATTAGAGTGAGGCAAGGAGACTTGTATGCCAAATATGGAGTTCTGTATGGTTGAAGTAATATCTGAGTCAATGAGTCTGAATTGAAAGTTCATGATCTGACCTTTGGGTCAGAAATATGTTCAGTAGTTCAGGCACTGACTTCTGTATGGCTAAAGTAAAATTAGAATGAGGCAATTAAGACTGTATGGAAAGTTCATCTTAGAAGAATCTTGGGTCAGAAATATGTTAAGCATGTCAAAATCGACTTCTATATGGCTTAAGTAACATTAGAGTGAGGCAAGGAGACTGTATAGAGAGTTCATCTTTGAAGACTCTTCAGTAGGCCAAATATGGAGTTCTGTATGGCTGAAATAACATCTGAGTCAATGAGTCTGAATTGAAAGTTCATGATCTGACCTTTGGGTCAGAAATATGTTCAGTAGTTCAGGCATTGACTTCTGTATGGCTAAAGTAAAATTAGAATGATGCAATTAAGACTGTATGGAAAGTTAATCTTCGAAGAATCTTGGGTCAGAAATATCTTCAGTGATTCAAATATGGACTTCTATGTGGCTGATGTGACACCAGAATGCATCATTGATTATATGTAAAAAGTTCAATAGTGAATACTCTTTGGCAAGAAATATGTCCATTAGGTCAAATATGGACTTCTGTATGGCTGAAATAAATTCAAACAGAGTCAATGAGTCTAATTTGAAAAATCATGATCGAGGACTCTTGGGTCAGAAAAATGTTAAGCAGGTCAAATTCGACTTCTGTATGACTTTAGTAACATTAGAGTGAGGCAAGGAGACTGTATAGAGAGTTCATCTTTGAAGACTCTTAAGTAGGCCAAATATGGAGTTCTGTATGGTTGAAGTAATATCTGAGTCAATGAGTCTGAATTGAAAGTTCATGATCTGACCTTTGAGTCAGAAATATGTTCAGTAGTTCAGGCATTGACTTCTGTATGGCTAAAGTAAAATTAGAATGAGGCAATCAAGACTGTATGGAAATTTCACCTTCAAAGACTCTTGGGTCAGAAATATGTTCAAAAATTCAAATATGGACATCTATGTGGCTGATGTGACACCAGAATGCATCATTGAGTATATGTAAAAAAGTTCAATAGTGAATACTCTTTGGACAGAAATATGTTCATTAGGTCAAATATGGACTTCTGTATGGCTGAAATAAAATCAAATAGAGTCAATGAGTCTAATTTGAAAAATCATGATCGAGGACTCTCGGGTCAGAAATATGTTAAGCAGGTCAAAATCGACTTCTGTATGGCTTAAGTAACATTAGTGTGAGGCAAGGAGACTGTATAGAGAATTCATCTTTGAAGACTCTTCAGTAGGCCAAATATGGACTTCTGTATGGTTGAAGTAATATCTGAGTCAATGAGTCTGAATTGAAAGTTCATGATCTGACCTTTGGGTCAGAAATATGTTCAGTAGTTCAGGCATTGACTTCTGTATGGCTAAAGTAAAATTAGAATGAGGCAATTAAGACTGTATGGAAAGTTCATCTTCGAAGAATTTTGGGTCAGAAATATGTTAAGCAGGTCAAAATCGACTTCTATATGGCTTAAGTAACATTAGAGTGAGGCAAGGAGACTGTATAGAGAGTTCATCTTTGAAGACTCTTCAGTAGGCCAAATATGGAGTTCTGTATGGCTGAAATAACATCTGAGTCAATGAGTCTGAATTGAAAGTTCATGATCTGACCTTTGGGTCAGAAATATGTTCAGTAGTTCAGGCATTGACTTCTGTATGGCTAAAGTAAAATTAGAATGATGCAATTAAGACTGTATGGAAAGTTAATCTTCGAAGAATCTTGGGTCAGAAATATCTTCAGTGATTCAAATATGGACTTCTATGTGGCTGATGTGACACCAGAATGCATCATTGAGTATATGTAAAAAGTTCAATAGTGAATACTCTTTGGCAAGAAATATGTCCATTAGGTCAAATATGGACTTCTGCATGGCTGAAATACATTCAAACAGAGTCAATGAGTCTAATTTGAAAAATCATGATCGAGGGCTCTTGGGTCAGAAATATGTTAAGCAGGTCAAAATCGACTTCTGTATGGCTTAAGTAACGTTAGAGTGAGGCAAGGAGACTGTATAGAGAGTTCATCTTTGAAGACTCTTCAGTAGGTCAAATATGGACTTCTGTATGGTTGAAGTAATATCTGAGTCAATGAGTCTGAATTGAAAGTTCATGATCGAGGTCTCTTGGGTCAGAAATATGTTCAGTAGTACAAGTATGGACTACTGTATGGCTAAAGTAATATATTAGAATGAGGCAATGAGACTGTATGGAAAGTTCATCTTCAAAGACTCTTGGGTCAGAAATATGTTCAAAAATTCAAATATGGACATCTATGTGGCTGATGTGACACCAGAATGCATCATTGAGTATATGTAAAAAGTTCAATAGTGAATACTCTTTGGCCAGAAATATGTTCATTAGGTCAAATATAGACTTCTGTATGGCTGAAATAAAATCAAAAGCATTCAATGAGTCTGGATTGATAGTTCATTATCGAGGACTCTTGGGTCAGAAATATGTTCAGTAATTCCAATATGGACTTCTATATAGCTGATGTGACATCAGAGTGCATCATTGAGTATATGTAAAAAGTTCAATAGTGAATACACCTTGGCCAGAAATATGTCCATTAGGTCAAATATGGACTTCTGTATGGGTGAAATAAATTCAAACAGAGTCAATGAGTCTAATTTGAAAAATCATGATCGAGGACTCTTGGGTCAGAAATATGTTAAGCAGGTCAAAATCGACTTCTGTATGGCTTAAGTAACATTAGAGTGAGGCAAGGAGACTGTATAGAGAGTTCATCTTTGAAGACTCTTCAGTAGGCCAAATATGGACTTCTGTATGGCTAAAGTAACATTAGAGTGAGGCAAGGAGACTGTATAGAGAGTTCATCTTTGAAGACTCTTCAGTAGGCCAAATATGGAGTTCTGTATGGTTGAAGTAATATCTGAATGAGTCAATGAGTCTGAATTGAAAGTTCATGATCTGACCTTTGGGTCAGAAATATGTTCAGTAGTTCAGGCATTGACTTCTGTATGGCTAAAGTAAAATTAGAATGAGGCAACTCAGACTGTATGGAAAGTTTATCTTCGAAGAATCTTGGGTCAGAAATATGTTAAGCAGGTCAAAATCGATTTCTGTATGGCTTAAGTAACATTAGAGTGAGGCAAGGAGACTTGTATGCCAAATATGGAGTTCTGTATGGTTGAAGTAATATCTGAGTGAGTCAATGAGTCTGAATTGAAAGTTCATGATCGAGGTCTCTTGGGTCAGAAATATGTTCAGTAGTACAAGTATGGACTACTGTATGGCTAAAGTAATATTAGAATGAGGCAATGAGACTGTATGGAAAGTTCATCTTCAAAGACTCTTGGGTCAGAAATATGTTGAAAAATTCAAATATGGACATTTATATGGCTGATGTGACATCAGAGTGCATCACTGAGTATGTGTAAAAAGTTCAATATTGAATACTGTTTGGCGAGAAATATGTCCATTAGGTCAAATATGGACTTCTGTATGGCTAAAGTAACATTAGAGTGAGGCAAGGAGACTGTATAGAGAGTTCATCTTTGAAGACTCTTCAGTAGGCCAAATATGGATTTCTGTATGGCTGAAGAAATACCTGAGTGAATCTGTTAAGGAGTTGAAAAAGGTGATTCTAGGAGTTCTAAGGTGATTCTAATGTCTCTAGCCTTCCTCTTGGTGTGTCGATCAGAACACAGGAATGGATCAAGGCAATCAGATTAAATAAAAGGGGTTTATTGAACACTGAAGATGTACATGAGTGGCAGGTCGAGAATTTGTGGGTAGATGTGTGGTACTACAATGAAACATAAATAAAGAAATAATCAACATAACATGTCTTGACTGTTATATAAATTAAATCACATTACACATCAAATTCCACTATAAATTGTTATAGTATACATAACTATAGTATAGAGTATTAACTTTCAGTGGAAAAATACTATGCAGTATGCCACTGTCATCAGTTATGTAAACATAATCGGCACGTTGAAACCGAAAGTGTCCGTGTAATATCAATAAATATTACCCAGCGCACTATACAGTCCTCCCATATAAACTTGACATGAATAACATAGTAACATTGTGACATAAATAAACATATACGGAACAGGGTGAAGACATCACCATCTGCAATAATGTCATCGTGAAGACACAGCGCGTGAACGCGCCGAATGCGTCGAACGCGCTAGTTTGCTTTAACACTGTTCATTCAGATTAACTCAATAATAACGGAGAAATGCAAAATTGACCCATAATCAAATACCATGATTAATAAAGATAATCTAATGATTAGAACGGGTACTCACAATCAGTCATAGACGCACACAATAGCACACAAATCGAGGTTATTTCTCTCAGTCTCGGGCAAGTTTTTCTCCCGCTTCATTTGACTGCGTCATAGATGATGATTGACAGGAGAGCTAAGCCCCACCTTTCCAACAGAATCAATGAGTCTTAATATGATGAGGTCAAAAATCGACTTCTGTATGGCTTAAGTAACATTAGAGTGAGGCAATGAGACTGTATAGAAAGTTCATCTTCGAAGACTCTTCAGTAGGCCAGATATGGACCTCTGTATGGCTGAAGTAACATCAGAGTGAGGCAATGAGTATGTATAGAAAGTTCATTTTCGAAGACTCTTCAGTAGGCCAAATATGGACTTCTGTATGGCTAAAAAAAATTAGAATGAGACAATGAGACTGTAGGGAAAGTTTATCTTCAAAGACTCTTGGGTCAGATATATGTTCAATAATTCAAATATGGACATCTATATGGCTAATGTGACATCAGAATGCACACTGAGTATATTTAAAAAGTTCAATATTGAATACTCTTTGGCCAGAAATATGTCCATTAGGTCATATGCATGTTATGGTTTAGCCTACGGTTTAGCAATTTCAGTGCAACAGAATCATATTTTGTGTTTTTTCCTCAAAAGAACAATGGAATAATTTAGTTATTGTATAGTTATTTCATGTATGCAATACAGTGCAATAGAGTTCATCATGTTATCTCCTGAATGCACAACGGAATACTCATTTTTTTCTTGTCATTTTCTCTTGTATGAATTGCAATGCAACAGCATGTTAACTTTATTCTTCACTGCACAATAGATGTCACATCATATGTGTAATTCAACAGCACTGCAATCCCATTTATCCCATATGTTATCTCTTGAATGCACAAAGGAATACGTGAGATCTTGTATGCAATGCAATGCAACCAACATATGTTATATCTCTTCAATGCACAAATGAATAAAGTTAGTTATTTCATGCAACGAAATTGCACATTTTTATGTTTTGTCCAATGCACAACGGAACACAAGCTCTAATGTGCAATGCAATACAATGCAACCCAATCCTGTTATAGTTATATCATTTGTTATCTCCTAAATGCACAACGGATTTAGTACTTTTAAACAATGCAGTGGAAAACAGGTTCATATTATATATTATTCTTCACTGCACAACAGATTAAGTTACATCGTGTATGCGCTGCAATGCAACAAACACTTTATCTTTTAAAAGCACAACGAAACAAGTTAGTTTCATGTTATCACTTCAATGCACAAATTAAGTAATTTCTTGTATGCACTGACTGCTTTCTGTCCAACAAAAGCATATTTGATATGGTTTGCCTCATATTTTATGTTCTGAATGTACAAAGGAATGCATTATTTCTTGCAAATGTTATGTGTTGCAAATGTTATTCTTGCATATGTTATGTGTTATCACTTACGCGCACAATGGAATAAGTTAGCTCTTTAAGCATTGCAATGCAACAGCTCATATTTGCTTTTTTCTTTTGTTTGTTCAATACCCAAAAAGGAATAAGGTAGTTCTTGTATACAATGCAATCAAACAAGTAGATATCTCATGTTATTCATCTCTGCGGAATAAATTAAGTCACATTGTAAGTGTTGCTTCAAATGCTTCAAAAACATGTTATCTCTTAAATACACAACGGAATAACATCTTAAATGCAGTGCAATGTAACAGCGCATATGTTAATTCTTCACTACACAAAGGATTAAGTTAGTGGTTTGTTATGGTTTATCTCTCATATGTTATATTCTGAATGCACAAAGATCACCTAATGCACAAAGGAATATGGTGAGATCTTGTACGCAATGCAATGCACCAACATTTGTTATCTCTTCAATGCACAATATTATTGTGTGCAATGAAATAGCACATTTGTTAAGTTTATCTCATATGTTATCTCCTGAATGCAGTGCGGAATTAGTTACTTCTTGTAATTGCAACGCAACAGCACATGATATTTTTCACTACACAATGGATTTTCACATTGTGCGTGTAATGCAACAGCACATATTTTGTTTTGTTTTTTTCTTGAATGCCCAGTGGAATAAGTTATGAATCGATGCAATCAAAGAAGTGCATATCTTATATTATTCTTAACTGCACAATGAATTGTCACATTGTATGTGTAATGCAATGCAATGCAACAAACATATCTGTTAAACGATGAACGGAATAATTAGATTTTGTATGCAATGATGCAAGAGCACAGTTGTTGTTTATCTCATATGCAATGCAAAGCTGAATTAGTTAGTTCTTGAATGCTTTGCAATGCAGCAGCACATGTTATGTGCACAAAGGAATAAATTAGTACATGTATGCAACACAGTGGAATAGAGTTTATCTCATATGCTATCCTTTGAATGCATAACGGAATGTTAGATCTTGTATGCGATGCAATACAATGCTAATTTGTTATAGTTTATCTCATATGTTATCTCCTGAATGCACAATGGAATGATTTATTTCTTGTATGTATTACAATGCAGCAGCGCGCTATGTGGTATCACTTCATACACAACAGATTGTTAGATCTTGTATGCAATGCAATGCAAAAAAACACAAAGCACAACGAAACAATTGCATTATAAAACAGAGCATGCTTTATGTATTATCACAAAAATGCACAACAGTTTTGTACGCAATTTCAATGCAGCAGTCATATGTGTAATGCAACAGCACATTTTCATGCTATCTCGTTAATGCACAGCGGAATGTTAGATCTTGAATGTAATACAATGCAACAACAAAAATGTTATCACTTCAATGAACAGTCAATTTCTTGTATGCATTGTCTACTGTCAGTACGACAAAAGCACATTTATTATGGTTTGTCTCATATGTTATATTCTGAATGCACAAAGGAAACTCACTTATGTTATGTGGTATCACTTAAGGACACAACGGAATAAGTAAGCTCTTGTATGCAATGCTATGAAACAGATAATTTAGTTCACAACAGATAATCCTTGTAAGCATTGCAATGCAACAGCTCATAGTCTTTTTCTTTTTTCCCCCCTTTTTTTTCCCTCAATACCCAACGGAATAAAGGTAGTTCTTGTATACACTGCAATCAAACACGTAGATATCTCATGTAATTCATTAATGTATCAAAAATATGTTATCTCTTAAATCCACAATGGAATAAGTTAGATCTTGAATGCAGTGCAATGCAACCAACATATGTTATCTCCTCAATGCACAAATGAATAAGATAGTTTTTGCGTGCAATGAAATAGCACATTTGTTAAGTTTATCTCATATGTAATCTCCTGAATGCATTATGGAATGCGTTAGTTCTCAACGCAACAGCACATGTTATTCTTCACTACTTTTTATGTTTTGTCCAACGCACAACGGAACACAAGCTCTAATGTTCAATGCAATGAACATATGTTATAGTTTATCTCATTTGTTATTTCCTGAATGCACAACGGAATGAGTTAGTTCTTGTATGCATTACAATGCAACAGCACATGTTATTCTTCATTACACAATGAACTAACACATTATACGTGTAATGCAGCAGCACGTTTTTCTTATTTGTTCAATACACAGAGGATTAAGTTCCTGTATGCAATGCAATACAAAAGCACTTTTGTTATGGTTTATCTCTCATATGTTCTGAATGCACAAAGAATGCGTTAGTTCATGTGTGCTACTACGAATTTAGTAGTTCTTGTATGCATTGCAATGCAACTGCACGTTATGTGTTATCACCTAATGCTCACACGTTTGATGTTTTATCACATCAGTGCACAATGGATAATTTAGTTTTGTACGCAATTTCAATGCAACAGACCATATGTTGTGTTTTTTCTACAAAGACCAACGGAATAAGTTAGTTATTGTATAGTTAGTTAATGTATGCAATACAATGCAATAGAGTTCATCTCATATGTTAACTCCTGAATGCAAAACGGAATGATTTAGTTCTTGTATGCATTGCAATGCAACAGCACCTGTTATTCTTCACTACACAAAGGATTAAGTTAGTTGTTGTATGCAATGCAATACAAAAACAATTTTGTTATGGTTTATCTTTCATACGTTATATTCTGAATGCACAAAGAATCTGTTAGTTCTTGTGTGCAACAAGGAATTAGTAGTTCTTGTATGCATTGCAATGCAACTTCACGTCATGTGTTATCACCTAATGCACAAAGGAATAAAGTTAGTGCTTCTATGCAATGCAATGCAATACAGTTTATTTCACGTTATCGTGAAATGCAACTTTGTTATGATTTAACCCCGAATGTACAAAGGAATATGTGAGATCTTGTATGCAATGAAATGCAGCCAACATATGTTATCTCGTCAGTGCACAAATGAATCAGTAAGTTATGAAATAGCACATTTGTTAAGTTTATCTCGAATGTTATCTCCTGAATGCACTACGGAATGAGTTAGTTCTTGTTTGCATTGCAACGCAACAGCACATGCTATTCTTCACTACACAGTGGATTGTCACATCGTGCGTGTAATGCAACAGCACATTTTTAAGTTTTGTCCGATGCACAACGGAACACAAGCTTTTGTGTGCAATGCAATGCAACAGCACATATTTTTATTTTATTTTTTTATTTTTTCTTCTTGAATGCCCAGTGGAATAAGTTATGAATCAATGCAATCAAAGAAGTGCATATCTTATATTATTGTTAACTGCACAATGAATTGTCACATTGTATGTATAATGCAATGCAACAAACATGTCTGTTAAACGAAGAACGGAATAATTAGATTTTGTATGCAATAATGCATGAGCACAGTTGTTGTTTATCTCATAAAGCCGAATTAGTTAGTTCTTGAATGCTTTGCAATGCAGCAGCACATGTTATGTGCACAAAGGAATAAATTAGTACATGTATGCAACACAGTGGAATAGAGTTTATCTCATATGCTATCCTTTGAATGCATAACGGAATGTTAGATCTTGTATGCGATGCAATACAATGCTAATTTGTTATAGTTTATCTCATATGTTATCTCCTGAATGCACAATGGAATGATTTATTTCTTGTATGTATTACAATGCAGCAGCGCGCTATGTTGTATCACTTCATACATAACAGATTGTTAGATCTTGTATGCAATGCAATGCAAAAAAACACTTAATCCTTAAAAAGCACAACGAAACAATTGCATTATAAAACAGAGCATGCTTTATGTATTATCACAAAAATGCACAACAGTTTTGTACGCAATTTCAATGCAGCAGCCCACATGTTGTGTTTTGTCACATCATATGTGTAATGCAACAGCACATTTTCATGCTATCTCGTTAATGCACAGCGGAATGTTAGATCTTGAATGTAATACAATGCAACAACAACAATGTTATCACTTCAATGAACAGTCAATTTCTTGTATGCATTGTCTACTGTCAGTACGACAAAAGCACATTTATTATGGTTTGTCTCATATGTTATATTCTGAATGCACAAAGGAAACTCACTTATGTTATGTGGTATCACTTAAGGGCACAACGGAATAAGTAAGCTCTTGTATGCAATGCTATGAAACAGATAATTTAGTTCACAACAGATAATCCTTGTAAGCATTGCAATGCAACAGCTCATAGTATTTTTCTTTTTTTCCCCTTTTTTTTCCCTCAATACCCAACGGAATAAAGGTAGTTCTTGTATACACTGCAATCAAACACGTAGATATCTCATGTTATTCATCAATGTATCAAAAATATGTTATCTCTTAAATGCACAATGGAATAAGTTAGATCTTGAATGCAGTGCAATGTAACATCGCATATGTTATCTCCTGAATGCACAACGGAATAAGTTAGCTTTTGTATGCTATGAAACAGATAATTTAGTTCACAACAGATAATTTAGTTCTTGTAAGCATTGCAATGCAACAGCTCATATTTTTATGTTTGTTTCTTCAATACCCAACAGAATAAGGTAGTTCTTATATACAAACAAACAAATACATATCTCTCATGTTATTCAGCTACATTGTAAGTGTAATGCAAGACAAACATATGTTATCTCCTGAAAGCACAACGGAATGAGTATGCAGTATTGTGTAATGCAATATTGTAATGCAACAGCACATTTTTATGCTATGGTAATGCAACAGTACATTTTTATGTTATCTGATCAATGCAAAGAGTAAAAAGTTCTTTCCTGTATGCAATGCAACGCAATACAGTTTATCTCACGTTATCATGCAATGCATCTTTGTTATGGTTTAGCCCTGAAGGCACAACGGAATGTTAGATCTTGTATGCAATTCAATGCAACCAACATATGTTATCTCCTCAATGCACAAATGAATAAGATAGTTTTTGCGTGGAATGAAATAGCACATTTGTTAAGTTTATCTCATATGTAATCTCCTGAATGCATTATGGAATGCGTTAGTTCTCAACGCAACAGCACATGTTATTCTTCACTACACAATCGAGCGTGTAATGCAACAGCACATTTTTATGTTTTGTCCAATGCACAACGGAACACAAGCTCTAATGTTCAATGCAATGAACATATGTTATAGTTTATCTCATTTGTTATTTCCTGAATGCACAACGGAATGAGTTAGTTTTTGTATGCATTACAATGCAACAGCACATGTTATTCTTCATTACACAATGAACTAACACATTATACGTGTAATGCAGCAGCACGTTTTTCTTATTTGTTTAATACACAGAGGATTAAGTTCCTGTATGCAATGCAATACAAAAGCACTTTTGTTATGGTTTATCTCTCATATGTTCTGAATGCACAAAGAATGCGTTAGTTCATGTGTGCAACTACGAATTTAGTAGTTCTTGTATGCATTGCAATGCAACTGCACGTTATGTGTTATCACCTAATGCTCACACGTTTGATGTTTTATCACATCAATGCACAATGGATAATTTAGTTTTGTACGCAATTTCAATGCAATAGCCCATATGTTGTGTTTTTTCTACAAAGACCAACGGAATAAGTTAGTTATTGTATAGTTAGTTAATGTATGCAATACAGTGCAATAGAGTTAATCTCATATGTTAACTCCTGAATGCAAAACGGAATGAGTTAGTTCTTGTATGCATTGCAATGCAACAGCACCTGTTATTCTTCACTACACAAAGGATTAAGTTAGTTGTTGTATGCAATGCAATACAAAAACAATTTTGTTATGGTTTATCTTTCATACGTTATATTCTGAATGCACAAAGAATCTGTTAGTTCTTGTGTGCAACAAGGAATTAGTAGTTCTTGTATGCATTGCAATGCAACTTCACGTCATGTGTTATCACCTAATGCACAAAGGAATAAAGTTAGTGCTTCTATGCAATGCAATGCAATACAGTTTATTTCACGTTATCTTGCAATGCAACTTTGTTATGATTTAACCCGAATGTACAAAGGAATATGTGAGATCTTGTATGCACTGAAATGCAACCAACATGTTATCTCGTCAGTGCACAAATGAATAAGTTAGTTATTGCGTGCAATGAAATAGCACATTTGTTAAGTTTATCTCGAATGTTATCTCCTGAATGCACTACGGAATGAGTTAGTTCTTGTTTGCATTGCAACGCAACAGCACATGCTATTCTTCACTACACAGTGGATTGTCACATCGTGCGTGTAATGCAACAGCACATTTTTAAGTTTTGTCCGATGCACAACGGAACACAAGCTTTTGTGTGCAATGCAATGCAACAGCACATGTTTTTATTTTATTTTTTTATTTTTTCTTCTTGAATGCCCAGTGGAATAAGTTATGAATCAATGCAATCAAAGAAGTGCATATCTTATATTATTGTTAACTGCACAATGAATTGTCACATTGTATGTATAATGCAATGCAACAAACATGTCTGTTAAACGAAGAACAGAATAATTAGATTTTGTATGCAATAATGCATGAGCACAGTTGTTGTTTATCTCATAAAGCCGAATTAGTTAGTTCTTGAATGCTTTGCAATGCAGCAGCACGTGTTATGTGCACAAAGGAATAAATTAGTACATGTATGCAACACAGTGGAATAGAGTTTATCTCATATGCTATCCTTTGAATGCATAACGGAATGTTAGATCTTGTATGCGATGCAATACAATGCTAATTTGTTATAGTTTATCTCATATGTTATCTCCTGAATGCACAATGGAATGATTTATTTCTTGTATGTATTACAATGCAGCAGCGCGCTATGTGGTATCACTTCATACACAACAGATTGTTAGATCTTGTATGCAATGCAATGCAAAAAAACACGTAATCCTTAAAAAGCACAACGAAACAATTGCATTATAAAACAGAGCATGCTTTATGTATTATCACAAAAATGCACAACAGTTTTGTACGCAATTTCAATGCAGCAGCCCACATGTTGTGTTTTGTCACATCATATGTGTAATGCAACAGCACATTTTCATGCTATCTCGTTAATGCACAGCGGAATGTTAGATCTTGAATGTAATACAATGCAACAACAAAAATGTTATCACTTCAATGAACAGTCAATTTCTTGTAGGCATTGACTACTGTCAGTACGACAAAAGCACATTTATTATGGTTTGTCTCATATGTTATATTCTGAATGCACAAAGGAAACTCACTTATGTTATGTGGTATCACTTAAGGGCACAACGGAATAAGTAAGCTTTTGTATGCTATGTTATCTCCTAAATGCACAACGAAATAAGTTAGATCTTGTATGTCACTCCGCACAATGGATTGTCACATCATACCTGTAATGCAACAGCACACTTTTGTTATTTGTTCAATGCACAAAGGATTAAGTTCCTGTATGCAATGCAATACAAAAGCTCATTTGTCATGGTTTTTCTCTCATATGCTCTCATGTGCACAAAGGCGTTAGTTCTTGTGGGCAATTAGAAATTAGTTACTTCTTGAATGCTTTGCAATGTTATGTGTTATCTATTCAGTGCACAAAGGAATAAGCTAATGTATGCAATACAGTGCAATAGAGTTTATCACATATTTTATCTTCTGAATGCACAACGTAATGTGTAATTGTATGCATTGCAATGCAACAGCACGTTTTGTGTTATCACTTAATACACAAAGGAATACGTTCTTGTATGCAATGCAATGCAATAGAATTTATCTCACGTTATAACGCAATGCACCTTTGTTATGGTTTAGCCCTGAATGCACAACGGAATGTTTGACCTTGTATGCAATGCAATGCAACAAACAAATAAAAAGTTATCTCTCAAACGCACAAGATCTTGAATGCAATGCAATGTCATCACTTAATGCACAGCATAATAAGCAATGCAACGCAATAGAGTTTATCTCACATGTTATCATGCAATGCACATTTGTTACGGTTTAGCTTATATTTTATCCCTCGAATGCACAACGGAATGTTAGATCTTGTATGAAATGCAATTCAATTAATATGTTATCTCTTCAATACCAAAATGTAGAATTTAAAACATGTATGCAATGCAATGCAACAGAACGTTTTGTTTGATCTCTTCAATGCACAAAGGAACATGTCATTTCTTGTGTGCAATGCACATTTGTTATGGTTTAGCTCAGTTGTTAACTCCCAAACCTCATATGCATACAAGCAAGCTTGCAAGCTCTTAATTCCGTTAATCATAATACATATTATATGCTCTATTTAAGTGCATTACGAACAATGACTAACTCATTCTGTTATGCATTAACGAGATAACACACAACGCGTGCATTAACTTAATCCGTTATGCAGTGAAGAGATTAACACATGGCAGTAACTCTAAATAACTATTTTTTAAACTATTATGCTGAGCATTGAAGAAATTATGTGCTCTTACGAACTAAAATGTTACATACAATACATATATTTGCTGCATTGCAAAGCATACGAACTGTGCAATGTTTCCTTGTATTAAATAAAAGAACAACGAAATGCAAAATGGAATTAACACTTTCCTTTGTGCATTAAAGAGAAAACACAAATCATAAAAGATGTCGCATTGCCTTAAGTTTGCATTAAGTTGAGAACTGGTTCCTTGCACAATAAAAAATGATTCCTTATGCGCTGAAGAGAGAACACATTCTAATGTTACTTTAGCCATACAGAAGTCCATATTTGGCCTACTGAAGAGTCTTCGAAGATTAACTTTCTATACAGTCTCATTGCCTCACTCTGATGTTACTTCATTCATACAGAGGTCCATACTTACTGAACATTTTTCTGACCCAAATGTCCTCGATCATGAACTTTCTATACATTCTCATTGCCTCACTCTGATATTAGGTCAGCCACACAGAGAAGTCCAAATTTGACCTGCTGAACATATTTCTGACCCAAGAGTCCTCGATCAGGATTTTTAAAATTAGACTCATTGACTCTATTTGATTTTATTTCAGCCATACAGAAGTCCAATTATGACCTAATGGACATATTTCTGGCCAAAGAGTATTCAATACTGAACTTTTTACATATTCTCAGTGTGCATTCTGATGTCACATCAGCCATATAGATGTCCATATTTGAATTACTGAACATATTTCTGACCTAAGCGTCTTTGAAGATTAACTTTCCCTACAGTCTCATTGCCTCATTCTAATGTTACTTTAGCCATACAGAAGTCGATTTTTGACCTGCTGAACATATTTCTGACCCAAAAGTCCTCGATCATGAACTTTCAATTCAGACTCTGACTCTTTTTGATTGTATTTCAACAATACAGAAGTCCATATTTTACCTGCTTTTTTTCTATCCCAAAAGTTCTCGATCAAGAACTTTCTTCTCATACGTGTAAGTCTCATTCTAGTGTTACGTCAACTATACAGAAGTCCAAATTTGACCTATTGTACATATTTTTTATGCAAGTGTCCTCGATCATGAGCTTTCGATTCAGACTCATTGACTCACTCAGATATTACTTCAGCCATACAGAACTCCATATTTGGCCTACTGAAGAGTGTTCAAAGATGAACTCTCTATACTGTCTCCTTGCCTCACTCTAATGTTACTTCAGCCATAGAGTAATTGATTTTGACCTGCTTAACATATTTCTGACCCAAGAGTCCTCGATCAAGATTTTTCAAATTAGACTCATTGACTCTTTTTGATTTTATTTCAGCCATACAGAAGTCCAATTATGACCTAATGGACATATTTCTGGCCAAAGAGTATTCAATACTGAACTTTTTACATATACTCAGTGTGCATTCTGATGTCACATCAGCCATATAGATGTCCATATTTGAATTACTGAACATATTTCTGACCTAAGCGTCTTTGAAGATTAACTTTCCCTACAGTCTCATTGCCTCATTCTAATGTTACTTTAGCCATACAGAAGTCGATTTTTGACCTGCTGAACATATTTCTGACCCAAAAGTCCTCGATCATGAACTTTCAATTCAGACTCTGACTCTTTTTGATTGTATTTCAACAATACAGAAGTCCATATTTTACCTGCTTTTTTTCTATCCCAAAAGTTCTCGATCAAGAACTTTCTTCTCATACGTGTAAGTCTCATTCTAGTGTTACGTCAACTATACAGAAGTCCAAATTTGACCTATTGTACATATTTTTTATGCAAGTGTCCTCGATCATGAGCTTTCGATTCAGACTCATTGACTCACTCAGATATTACTTCAGCCATACAGAACTCCATATTTGGCCTACTGAAGAGTCTTCAAAGATGAACTCTCTATACTGTCTCCTTGCCTCACTCTAATGTTACTTCAGCCATAGAGTAATTGATTTTGACCTGCTTAACATATTTCTGACCCAAGAGTCCTCGATCAAGATTTTTCAAATTAGACTCATTGACTCTTTTTGATTTTATTTCAGCCATACAGAAGTCCAATTATGACCTAATGGACATATTTCTGGCCAAAGAGTATTCAATACTGAACTTTTTACATATACTCAGTGTGCATTCTGATGTCACATCAGCCATATAGATGTCCATATTTGAATTACTGAACATATTTCTGACCTAAGCGTCTTTGAAGATGAACTTTCCCTACAGTCTCATTGCCTCATTCTAATGTTACTTTAGCCATACAGAAGTCGATTTCTGACCTGCTGAACATATTTCTGACCCAAAAGTCCTCGATCATGAGCTTTCAATTCAGACTCATTGACTCACTCAGATATTATTTCAGCCATACAGAACTCCATATTTGGCCTACTGAAAAGTCTTCAAAGATGAACTCTCTATACAGTCTCCTTGCCTCACTCTAATGTTACATAAGCCATACAGAAGTCGATTTTTGACCTACTGAACATATTTCTGACCCAACAGTCCTCGATCATGAACTTTCAATTCAGACTCTGACTCTTTTTGATTTTATTTCAACAATACAGAAGTCCATATTTTACCTGCTTTCTTTCTATCCCAAAAGTTCTCGATCAAGAACTTTCTTCACATACGCATAGCCTCATTCTAGTGTTACGTCAACTATACAGAAGTCCAAACTTGACCTATTGTACAAATTTCTGATGCAAGTGTCCTTGATCATGAGCTTTCAATTCAGACTCATTGACTCACTCAGATATTACTTCAGCCATACAGAACTCCATATTTGGCCTACTGAAGAGTCTTCAAAGATGAACTCTCTGTACAGTCTCCTTGCCTCACTCTAATGTTACTTAAGCCATACAGAAGTCGATTTTTGACCTGCTGAACATATTTCTGACCCAAGAGTCCTCGATCAGGATTTTTCAAATTAGACTCATTGACTCTTTTTGATTTTATTTCAGCCATACAGAAGTCCATATTTGAACTAATGGACATATTTCTCGCCAAACAGTATTCACTATTGAACTTTTTACATATACTCAATGATGCATTCTGGTGTCAGAACAGCCACATAGCAGTCCATATTGGAATTACTGAATATTTTTCTGACCCAAGAGTCCTCGATAATGAACTATCAATCCAGACTCATTGAATGCTTTTGATTTTTTTTCAGTCATACAGAAGTCCATATTTGACCTAATGGACATATTTCTGGCCAAAGAGTATTCACTATTGAACTTTTTACATATACTCAATGATGCATTCTGGTGTCAAAACAGCCACATAGAAGTCCATATTTGAATCACTGAAGATATTTCTGACCCAAGATTCTTCGAAGATGAACTTTCCATATAGTCTTAATTGCCTCATTCTAATTTTACTTTAGCCATACAGAAGTCAATGCCTGAACTACTGAACATATTTCTGACCCAAAGGTCAGATCATGAACTTTAAATTCAGACTCATTGACTCAGATGTTATTTCAGCCATACAGAACTCCATATTTGGCCTACTGAAGAGTCTTTAAAGATGAACTCTCTATACAGTCTCCTTGACTCACTCTAATGTTACTTCAGCCATACAGAACTCCATATTTGGCCTACTGAAGAGTCTTCAAAGATGAACTCTCTATACAGTCTCCTTGCCTCACTCTAATGTTACTTCAGCCATAGAGTAGTCGATTTTGACATGCTTAACATATTTCTGACCCAAGAGTCCTCGATCAAGATTTTTCAAATTAGACTCATTGACTCTTTTTGATTTTATTTCAGCCATACAGAAGTCCATATATGACCTAATGGACATATTTCTGGCCAAAGAGTATTCAATATTGAACTCTTTACATATACTCAGTGTGCATTTTGATGTCACATCAGCCATATAGATGTCCATATTTGAATTACTGAACATATTTCTGACCTAAGCGTCTTTGAAGATGAACTTTCCCTACAGTCTCATTGCCTCATTCTAATGTTACTTTAGCCATACAGAAGTCCATATTTGGCCTACTGAAGAGTCTTCGAAGATGAACTTTCTATACAGTCTCATTGCCTCACTCTAATGTTACTTAAGCCATACAGAAGTCGATTTTTGACCTGCTGAACATATTTCTGACCCAAAAGTCCTCGATCATGAACTTTCAATTCAGACTCTGACTCTTTTTGATTGTATTTCAACAATACAGAAGTCCATATTTTACCTGCTTTTTTTCTATCCCAAAAGTTCTCGATCAAGAACTTTCTTCACATACGTGTAAGTCTCATTCTAGTGTTACGTCAACTATACAGAAGTCCAAATTTGACCTATTGTACATATTTTTTATGCAAGTGTCCTCGATCATGAGCTTTCGATTCAGACTCATTGACTCACTCAGATATTACTTCAGCCATACAGAACTCCATATTTGGCCTACTGAAGAGTCTTCAAAGATGAACTCTCTGTACAGTCTCCTTGCCTCACTCTAATGTTACTTAAGCCATACAGAAGTCGATTTTTGACCTGCTGAACATATTTCTGACCCAAGAGTCCTCGATCAGGATTTTTCAAATTAGACTCATTGACTCTTTTTGATTTTATTTCAGCCATACAGAAGTCCATATTTGAACTAATGGACATATTTCTCGCCAAACAGTATTCACTATTGAACTTTTTACATATACTCAATGATGCATTCTGGTGTCAGAACAGCCACATAGCAGTCCATATTGGAATTACTGAATATTTTTCTGACCCAAGAGTCCTCAATAATGAACTATCAATCCAGACTCATTGAATGCTTTTGATTTGTTTCAGTCATACAGAAGTCCATATTTGACCTAATGGACATATTTCTGGCCAAAGAGTATTCACTATTGAACTTTTTACATATACTCAATGATGCATTCTGGTGTCAAAACAGCCACATAGAAGTCCATATTTGAATCACTGAAGATATTTCTGACCCAAGATTCTTCGAAGATGAACTTTCAATTCAGACTCTGACTCTTTTTGATTGTATTTCAACAATACAGAAGTCCATATTTTACCTGCTTTTTTTCTATCCCAAAAGTTCTCGATCAAGAACTTTCTTCACATACGTGTAAGTCTCATTCTAGTGTTACGTCAACTATACAGAAGTCCAAATTTGACCTATTGTACATATTTTTTATGCAAGTGTCCTCGATCATGAGCTTTCGATTCAGACTCATTGACTCACTCAGATATTACTTCAGCCATACAGAACTCCATATTTGGCCTACTGAAGAGTCTTCAAAGATGAACTCTCTGTACAGTCTCCTTGCCTCACTCTAATGTTACTTAAGCCATACAGAAGTCGATTTTTGACCTGCTGAACATATTTCTGACCCAAGAGTCCTCGATCAGGATTTTTCAAATTAGACTCATTGACTCTTTTTGATTTTATTTCAGCCATACAGAAGTCCATATTTGAACTAATGGACATATTTCTCGCCAAACAGTATTCACTATTGAACTTTTTACATATACTCAATGATGCATTCTGGTGTCAGAACAGCCACATAGCAGTCCATATTGGAATTACTGAATATTTTTCTGACCCAAGAGTCCTCGATAATGAACTATCAATCCAGACTCATTGAATGCTTTTGATTTTTTTCAGTCATACAGAAGTCCATATTTGACCTAATGGACATATTTCTGGCCAAAGAGTATTCACTATTGAACTTTTTATATATACTCAATGATGCATTCTGGTGTCAAAACAGCCACATAGAAGTCCATATTTGAATCACTGAAGATATTTCTGACCCAAGATTCTTCGAAGATGAACTTTCCATATAGTCTTAATTGCCTCATTCTAATTTTACTTTAGCCATACAGAAGTCAATGCCTGAACTACTGAACATATTTCTGACCCAAAGGTCAGATCATGAACTTTAAATTCAGACTCATTGACTCAGATGTTATTTCAGCCATACAGAACTCCATATTTGGCCTACTGAAGAGTCTTTAAAGATGAACTCTCTATACAGTCTCCTTGACTCACTCTAATGTTACTTCAGCCGATTGAGTAGTCGATTTTGACATGCTTAACATATTTCTGACCCAAGAGTCCTCGATCAAGATTTTTCAAATTAGACTCATTGACTCTTTTTGATTTTATTTCAGCCATACAGAAGTCCATATATGACCTAATGGACATATTTCTGGCCAAAGAGTATTCAATATTGAACTCTTTACATATACTCAGTGTGCATTCTGATGTCACATCAGCCATATAGATGTCCATATTTGAATTACTGAACATATTTCTGACCTAAGCGTCTTTGAAGATGAACTTTCCCTACAGTCTCATTGCCTCATTCTAATGTTACTTTAGCCATACAGAAGTCCATATTTGGCCTACTGAAGAGTCTTCGAAGATGAACTTTCTATACAGTCTCATTGCCTCACTCTAATGTTACTTAAGCCATACAGAAGTCGATTTTTGACCTGCTGAACATATTTCTGACCCAAAAGTCCTCGATCATGAACTTTCAATTCAGACTCTGACTCTTTTTGATTGTATTTCAACAATACAGAAGTCCATATTTTACCTGCTTTTTTCTATCCCAAAAGTTCTCGATCAAGAACTTTCTTCACATACGTGTAAGTCTCATTCTAGTGTTACGTCAACTATACAGAAGTCCAAATTTGACCTATTGTACATATTTTTTATGCAAGTGTCCTCGATCATGAGCTTTCGATTCAGACTCATTGACTCACTCAGATATTACTTCAGCCATACAGAACTCCATATTTGGCCTACTGAAGAGTCTTCAAAGATGAACTCTCTATACTGTCTCCTTGCCTCACTCTAATGTTACTTCAGCCATAGAGTAATTGATTTTGACCTGCTTAACATATTTCTGACCCAAGAGTCCTCGATCAAGATTTTTCAAATTAGACTCATTGACTCTTTTTGATTTTATTTCAGCCATACAGAAGTCCAATTATGACCTAATGGACATATTTCTGGCCAAAGAGTATTCAATACTGAACTTTTTACATATACTCAGTGTGCATTCTGATGTCACATCAGCCATATAGATGTCCATATTTGAATTACTGAACATATTTCTGACCTAAGCGTCTTTGAAGATGAACTTTCCCTACAGTCTCATTGCCTCATTCTAATGTTACTTTAGCCATACAGAAGTTGATTTCTGACCTGCTGAATATTTCTGACCCAAAAGTCCTCGATCATGAACTTTCAATTCAGACTCTGACTCTTTTTGATTGTATTTCAATAATACAGAAGTCCATATTTTACCTGCTTTTTTTCTATCCCAAAAGTTCTCGATCAAGAACTTTCTTCACATACGTGTAAGTCTCATTCTAGTGTTACGTCAACTATACAGAAGTCCAAACTTGACCTATTGTACATATTTCTGATGCAAGTGTCCTTGATCATGAGCTTTCAATTCAGACTCATTGACTCACTCAGATATTACTTCAGCCATACAGAACTCCATATTTGGCCTACTGAAGAGTCTTCAAAGATGAACTCTCTGTACAGTCTCCTTGCCTCACTCTAATGTTACTTAAGCCATACAGAAGTCGATTTTTGACCTGCTGAACATATTTCTGACCCAAGAGTCCTCGATCAGGATTTTTCAAATTAGACTCATTGACTCTTTTTTATTTTATTTCAGCCATACAGAAGTCCATATTTGAACTAATGGACATATTTCTCGCCAAACAGTATTCACTATTGAACTTTTTACATATACTCAATGATGCATTCTGGTGTCAGAACAGCCACATAGCAGTCCATATTGGAATTACTGAATATTTTTCTGACCCAAGAGTCCTCGATAATGAACTATCAATCCAGACTCATTGACTCTTTTTTATTTTATTTCAGCCATACAGAAGTCCATATTTGGCCTACTGAAGAGTCTTCGAAGATGAACTTTCTATACAGTCTCATTGCCTCACTCTAATGTTACTTAAGCCATACAGAAGTCGATTTTTGACCTGCTGAACATATTTCTGACCCAAAAGTCCTCGATCATGAACTTTCAATTCAGACTCTGACTCTTTTTGATTGTATTTCAACAATACAGAAGTCCATATTTTACCTGCTTTTTTTCTATCCCAAAAGTTCTCGATCAAGAACTTTCTTCACATACGTGTAAGTCTCATTCTAGTGTTACGTCAACTATACAGAAGTCCAAATTTGACCTATTGTACATATTTTTTATGCAAGTGTCCTCGATCATGAGCTTTCGATTCAGACTCATTGACTCACTCAGATATTACTTCAGCCATACAGAACTCCATATTTGGCCTACTGAAGAGTCTTCAAAGATGAACTCTCTATACTGTCTCCTTGCCTCACTCTAATGTTACTTCAGCCATAGAGTAATTGATTTTGACCTGCTTAACATATTTCTGACCCAAGAGTCCTCGATCAAGATTTTTCAAATTAGACTCATTGACTCTTTTTGATTTTATTTCAGCCATACAGAAGTCCAATTATGACCTAATGGACATATTTCTGGCCAAAGAGTATTCAATACTATGAGACTGAATTGAAAGCTCATGATCGAGGACACTTGCATCAGAAATATGTACAATAGGTCAAATTTGGACTTCTGTATAGTTGACGTAACACTAGAATGAGGCTATACGTATGTGAAGAAAGTTCTTTATCGAGAACTTTTGGGATAGAAAAAAAGCAGGTAAAATATGGACTTCTGTATTGTTGAAATAAAATCAAAAAGAGTCAGAGTCTGAATTGAAAGTTCATGATCGAGGACTTTAGGGTCAGAAATATGTTCAGAAGTTCAAAAATCGACTTCTGTTTGGCTTAAGTAACATTAGAGTGAGGCAATGAGTATGTATAGAAAGTTCATCTTCGAAGACTCTTCAGTAGGCCTAATATGGACTTCTGTATGGCTAAAGTAAAATTAGAATGAGGCAATGAGACTGTAGGGAAAGTTTATCTTCAAAGACTCTTGGGTTAGAAATATGTTCAGTAATTCAAATATGGACATCTATATGGCTGATGTGACATCAGAATGCACACTGAGTATATTTAAAAAGTTCAATATTGAATACTCTTTGGCCAGAAATATGTCCATTAGGTCATATATGGACTTCTGTATGGCTGAAATAAAATCAAACAGAGTTAATGAGTCTAATTTGAAAAATCGTGCTCGAGGACTCTTGGGTCAGAAATATGTTAAGCAGGTCAAAATCGACTTCTGTATGGCTTAAGTAACATTAGTGTGAGGCAAGGAGACTGTATAGAGAGTTCATCTTCGAAGACTCTTCAGTAGGCCAAATATGGACTTCTGTATGGCTAAAGTAATATCTGAGTGAGTCAATGAGTCTGAATTGAAAGTTCATGATCGAGGTCTCTTGGATCAGAAATATGTTAAGCAGGTCAAAATCGACTACTCAATGGCTGAAGTAACATTAGAGTGAGGCAAGGAGACTGTATAGAGAGTTCATCTTTGAAGACTCTTCAGTAGGCCAAATATGGAGTTCTGTATGGCTGAAATAACATCTGAGTCAATGAGTCTGAATTGAAAGTTCATGATCTGACCTTTGGGTCAGAAATATGTTCAGTAGTTCAGGCATTGACTTCTGTATGGCTAAAGTAAAATTAGAATGAGGCAATTAAGACTGTATGGAAAGTTCATCTTCGAAGACTCTTGGGTCAGAAATATCTTCAGTGATTCAAATATGGACATCTATATGGCTGATGTGACATCAGAGTGCATCATTGAGTATTTGTAAAAAGTTCAAAAAAGTTCAATATTGAATACTCTTTGGCCAGAAATATGTTCATTAGGTCAAATATGGACTTCTGTATGGCTGAAATAAAATCAAACAGAGTCAATGAGTCTAATTTGAAAAATCCTGATCGAGGACTCTTGGGTCAGAAATATGTTCAAAAGGTCAAAAATCGATTTCTGTATGGCTTAAGTAACATTAGAGTGAGGCAAGGAGACTGTATAGAGAGTTCATCTTTGAAGACTCTTCAGTAGGCCAAATATGGAGTTCTGTATGGTTGAAGTAATATCTGAGTGAGTCAATGAGTCTGAATTGAAAGTTCATGATCGAGGTCTCTTGGGTCAGAAATATGTTCAGTAGTACAAGTATGGACTACTGTATGGCTAAAGTAACATTAGAATGAGGCAATGAGACTGTATGGAAAGTTCATCTTCAAAGACTCTTGGGTCAGAAATATGTTGAAAAATTCAAATATGGACATCTATATGGCTGATGTGACATCAGAGTGCATCATTGAGTATTTGTAAAAAGTTCAATATTGAATTATCTTTTGCCAGAAATATGTCCATTAGGTCATATATGGACTTCTGTATGGCTGAAATAAAATCAAAAAGAGTCAATGATTCTAATTTGAAAAATCATGATCGAGGACTCTTGGGTCAGAAATATGTTAAGCAGGTCAAAATCGACTACTCTATGGCTGAAGTAACATTACAGTGAGGCAAGGAGACTGTATAGAGATTTCATCTTTGAAGACTCTTCAGTAGGCCAATTATGGAGTTCTGTATGGCTGAAATAACATCTTAGTCAATGAGTCTGAATTGAAAGTTCATGATCGAGGTCTCTTGGGTCAGAAATATGTTCAGTAGTTCAGGCATTGACTTCTCTATGGCTAAAGTAAAATTAGAATGAGGCAATTAAGACTGTATGGAAAGTTCATCTTCGAAGACTCTTGTGTCAGAAATATCATCAGTGATTCAAATATGGACTTCTATTTGGCTGATGTGACATCAGAGTGCATCATTGAGTATTTGTAAAAAGTTCAATATTGAATACTCTTTGGCCAGAAATATGTCCATTACGTCATATATGTACTTCTGTATGGCTGAAATAAAATCAAAAAGAGTCAATGATTCTAATTTGAAAAATCATGATCGAGGACTCTTGGGTCAGAAATATGTTGAGCAGGTCAAAATCGACTACTCTATGGCTGAAGTAACATTAGAGTGAGGCAAGGAGACTGTATAGAGAGTTCATCTTTGAAGACTCTTCAGTAGGCCAAATATGGAGTTCTGTATGGTTGAAGTAATATCTGAGTGAGTCAATGAGTCTGAATTGAAAGTTCATGATCGAGGTCTCTTGGGTCAGAAATATGTTCAGTAGTACAAGTATGGACTACTGTATGGCTAAAGTAATATTAGAATGAGGCAATGAGACTGTATGGAAAGTTCATCTTCAAAGACTCTTGGGTCAGAAATATGTTCAAAAATTCAAATATGGACATCTATGTGGCTGATGTGACACCAGAATGCATCATTGAGTATATGTAAAAAGTTCAATAGTGAATACTCTTTGGCCAGAAATATGTTCATTAGGTCAAATATGGACTTCTGTATGGCTGATATAAAATCAAAAGCATTCAATGATTCTGGATTGATAGTTCATTATCGAGGACTCTTGGGTCAGAAATATCTTCAGTGATTCAAATATGGACTTTTATGTGGCTGATGTGACACCAGAATGCATCAATGAGTATATGTAAAAAGTTCAATATTGAATACTGTTTGGCGAGAAATATGTCCATTAGGTCAAATATGGACTTCTGTATGGCTGAAATAAAATCAAAAAGAGTCAATGAGTCTAATTTGAAAAATCCTGATTGAGGACTCTTGGGTCAGACATATGTCCAGAAGGTCAAAAATCGACTTCTGTATGGCTTAAGTAACATTAGAGTGAGGCAAGGAGACTGTATAGAGAGTTCATCTTTGAAGACTCTTCAGTAGGCCAAATATGGAGTTCTGTATGGCTGAAGTCATATCTGAGTGAGTCAATGAGTCTGAATTGAAAGCTCATGATCGAGGACACTTGCATCAGAAATATGTACAATAGGTCAAATTTGGACTTCTGTATAGTTGACGTAACACTAGAATGAGGCTATACGTATGTGAAGAAAGTTCTTGATCGAGATCTTTTGGGATAGAAAAAAAGCAGGTAAAATATGGACTTCTGTATTGTTGAAATAAAATCAAAAAGAGTCAGAGTCTGAATTGAAAGTTCATGATCGAGGACTTTTGGATCAGAAATATGTTCAGCAGGTCAAAAATCGACTTCTGTATGGCTTAAGTAACATTAGAGTAAGGCAATGAGACTGTATAGAAAGTTCATCTTCGAAGACTCTTCAGTAGGTTAAACATGGACCGCTGTATGGCTTAAGTAACATTAGAGTGAGGCAAGGAGACTGTATAGAGAGTTCATCTTTGAAGACTCTTCAGTAGGCCAAATATGGAGTTCTTTATGGCTGAAGTAATATCTGAGTGAGTCAATGAGTCTAATTTGAAAAATCATGATCGAGGACTCTTGGGTCAGAAATATGTTAAGCAGGTCAAAATCGACTACTCTATGGCTGAAGTAACATTAGAGTGACGCAAGGAGACTGTATAGAGAATTCATCTTTGAAGACTCTTCAGTAGGCCAAATATGGAGTTCTGTATGGCTGAAATAACATCTGAGTCAATGAGTCTGAATTGAAAGTTCATGATCTGACCTTTGGGTCAGAAATATTTTCAGTACTTCAGGCATTGACATCTGCATGGCTAAAGTAAAATTAGAATGAGGCAATTAAGACTGTATGGAAAGTTCATCTTCGAAGAATCTTGGGTCAGAAATATCTTCAGTGATTCAAATATGGACTTCTATGTGGCTGATGTGACACCAGAATGCATCATTGAGTATATGTAAAAAGTTCAATATTGAATACTCTTTGGCCAGAAATGTGTCCATTAGGTCATATATGGACTTCTGTATGGCTGAAATAAAATCAAAAAGAGTCATGATCGAGGACTCTTGGGTCAGAAATATGTTAAGCAGGTCAAAATCGACTACTCTATGGCTGAAGTAACATTAGAGTGAGGCAAGGAGACTGTATAGAGAATTCATCTTTGAAGACTCTTCAGTAGGCCAAATATGGAGTTCTGTATGGCTGAAATACCATCTGAGTCAATGAGTCTGAATTGAAAGTTCATGATCTGACCTTTGGGTCAGAAATATGTTCAGTAGTTCAGGCATTGACTTCTGTATGGCTAAAGTAAAATTAGCATGAGGCAATTAAGACTGTATGGAAAGTTCATCTTCGAAGAAACTTGGGTCAGAAATATGTTAAGCAGGTCAAAATCGACTACTCTATGGCTGAAGTAACATTAGAGTGTGGCAAGGAGACTGTATAGAGAGTTCATCTTTGAAGACTCTTCAGTAGGCCAAATATGGAGTTCTGTATGGCTGAAATACCATCTGTGTCAATGAGTCTGAATTGAAAGTTGATGATCTGACCTTTGGGTCAGAAATATGTTCAGTAGTTCAGGCATTGACTTCTGTATGGCTAAAGTAAAATTAGAATGAGGCAATTAAGACTGTATGGAAAGTTCATCTTCAAAGACTCTTGGGTCAGAAATATCATCAGTGATTCAAATATGGACTTCTATGTGGCTGATGTGACATCAGAGTGCATCATTGAGTATTTGTAAAAAATTCAATATTGAATACTCTTTGGCCAGAAATATGTCCATTACGTCATATATGTACTACTGTATGGCTGAAATAAAATCAAAAAGAGTCAATGATTCTAATTTGAAAAATCATGATCGAGGACTCTTGGGTCAGAAATATGTTGAGCAGGTCAAAATCGACTACTCTATGGCTGAAGTAACATTAGAGTGAGGCAAGGAGACTGTATAGAGAGTTCATCTTTGAAGACTCTTCAGTAGGCCAAATATGGAGTTCTGTATGGTTGAAGTAATATCTGAGTGAGTCAATGAGTCTGAATTGAAAGTTCATGATCGAGGTCTCTTAGGTCAGAAATATGTTCAGTAGTACAAGTATGGACTACTGTATGGCTAAAGTAAAATTAGAATGAGGCAATGAGACTGTATGGAAAGTTCATCTTCAAAGACTCTTGGGTCAGAAATATGTTCAAAAATTCAAATATGGACATCTATGTGGCTGATGTGACACCAGAATGCATCACTGAGTATATGTAAAAAGTTCAATAGTGAATACTCTTTGGCCAGAAATATGTTCATTAGGTCAAATATGGACTTCTGTATGGCTGAAATAAAATCAAAAGCATTCAATGATTCTGGATTGATAGTTCATTATCGAGGACTCTTGGGTCAGAAATATGTTCAGTAATTCCAATATGGACTTCTATATAGCTGATGTGACACCAGAATGCATCACTGAGTATATGTAAAAAGTTCAATATTGAATACTGTTTGGCGAGAAATATGTCCATTAGGTCAAATATGGACTTCTGTATGGCTGAAATAAAATCAAAAAGAGTCAATGAGTCTAATTTGAAAAATCCTGATCGAGGACTCTTGGGTCAGAAATATGTTCAGAAGGTCAAAAATCGACTTCTGTATGGCTTAAGTAACATTAGAGTGAGGCAAGGAGACTGTATAGAGAGTTCATCTTTGAAGACTCTTCAGTAGGCCAAATATGGAGTTCTGTATGGTTGAAGTAATATCTGAGTGAGTCAATGAGTCTGAATTGAAAGTTCATGATCGAGGTCTCTTGGGTCAGAAATATGTTCAGTAGTACAAGTATGGACTACTGTATGGCTAAAGTAACATTAGAATGAGGCAATGAGACTGTATGGAAAGTTCATCTTCAAAGACTCTTGGGTCAGAAATATGTTGAAAAATTCAAATATGGACATCTATATGGCTGATGTGACATCAGAGTGCATCATTGAGTATTTGTAAAAAGTTCAATATTGAATACTCTTTTGCCAGAAATATGTCCATTAGGTCATATATGGACTTCTGTATGGCTGAAATAAAATCAAAAAGAGTCAATGAATCTAATTTGAAAAATCATGATCGAGGACTCTTGGGTCAGAAATATGTTAAGCAGGTCAAAATCGACTACTCTATGGCTGAAGTAACATTAGAGTGAGGCAAGGAGACTGTATAGAGAGTTCATCTTTGAAGACTCTTCAGTAGGCCAATTATGGAGTTCTGTATGGCTGAAATAACATCTTAGTCAATGAGTCTGAATTGAAAGTTCATGATCGAGGTCTCTTGGGTCAGAAATATGTTTAGTAGTTCAGGCATTGACTTCTCTATGGCTAAAGTAAAATTAGAATGAGGCAATTAAGACTGTATGGAAAGTTCATCTTCGAAGACTCTTGTGTCAGAAATATCATCAGTGATTCAAATATGGACTTCTTTGTGGCTGATGTGACATCAGAGTGCATCATTGAGTATTTGTAAAAAGTTCAATATTGAATACTCTTTGGCCAGAAATATGTCCATTACGTCATATATGTACTTCTGTATGGCTGAAATAAAATCAAAAAGAGTCAATGATTCTAATTTGAAAAATCATGATCGAGGACTCTTGGGTCAGAAATATGTTGAGCAGGTCAAAATCGACTACTCTATGGCTGAAGTAACATTAGAGTGAGGCAAGGAGACTGTATAGAGAGTTCATCTTTGAAGACTCTTCAGTAGGCCAAATATGGACTTCTGTATGGTTGAAGTAATATCTGAGTGAGTCAATGAGTCTGAATTGAAAGTTCATGATCGAGGCCTCTTGGGTCAGAAATATGTTCAGTAGTACAAGTATGGACTACTGTATGGCTAAAGTAACATTAGATTGAGGCAATGAGACTGTATGGAAAGTTCATCTTCAAAGACTCTTGGGTCAGAAATATTTTCAAAAATTCAAATATGGACATCTATGTGGCTGATGTGACACCAGAATGCATCATTGAGTATATGTAAAAAGTTCAATAGTGAATACTCTTTGGCCAGAAATATGTTCATTGGGTCAAATATGGACTTCTGTATGGCTGATATAAAATCAAAAGCATTCAATGATTCTGGATTGATAGTTCATTATCGAGGACTCTTGGGTCAGAAATATCTTCAGTGATTCAAATATGGACTTTTATGTGGCTGATGTGACACCAGAATGCATCAATGAGTATATGTAAAAAGTTCAATATTGAATACTGTTTGGCGAGAAATATGTCCATTAGGTCAAATATGGACTTCTGTATGGCTGAAATAAAATCAAAAAGAGTCAATGAGTCTAATTTGAAAAATCCTGATTGAGGACTCTTGGGTCAGACATATGTCCAGAAGGTCAAAAATCGACTTCTGTATGGCTTAAGTAACATTAGAGTGAGGCAAGGAGACTGTATAGAGAGTTCATCTTTGAAGACTCTTCAGTAGGCCAAATATGGAGTTCTGTATGGCTGAAGTCATATCTGAGTGAGTCAATGAGTCTGAATTGAAAGCTCATGATCGAGGACACTTGCATCAGAAATATGTACAATAGGTCAAATTTGGACTTCTGTATAGTTGACGTAACACTAGAATGAGGCTATACGTATGTGAAGAAAGTTCTTGATCGAGATCTTTTGGGATAGAAAAAAAGCAGGTAAAATATGGACTTCTGTATTGTTGAAATAAAATCAAAAAGAGTCAGAGTCTGAATTGAAAGTTCATGATCGAGGACTTTTGGATCAGAAATATGTTCAGCAGGTCAAAAATCGACTTCTGTATGGCTTAAGTAACATTAGAGTAAGGCAATGAGACTGTATAGAAAGTTCATCTTCGAAGACTCTTCAGTAGGTTAAACATGGACCGCTGTATGGCTTAAGTAACATTAGAGTGAGGCAAGGAGACTGTATAGAGAGTTCATCTTTGAAGACTCTTCAGTAGGCCAAATATGGAGTTCTTTATGGCTGAAGTAATATCTGAGTGAGTCAATGAGTCTAATTTGAAAAATCATGATCGAGGACTCTTGGGTCAGAAATATGTTAAGCAGGTCAAAATCGACTACTCTATGGCTGAAGTAACATTAGAGTGACGCAAGGAGACTGTATAGAGAATTCATCTTTGAAGACTCTTCAGTAGGCCAAATATGGAGTTCTGTATGGCTGAAATAACATCTGAGTCAATGAGTCTGAATTGAAAGTTCATGATCTGACCTTTGGGTCAGAAATATTTTCAGTACTTCAGGCATTGACATCTGCATGGCTAAAGTAAAATTAGAATGAGGCAATTAAGACTGTATGGAAAGTTCATCTTCGAAGAATCTTGGGTCAGAAATATCTTCAGTGATTCAAATATGGACTTCTATGTGGCTGATGTGACACCAGAATGCATCATTGAGTATATGTAAAAAGTTCAATATTGAATACTCTTTGGCCAGAAATGTGTCCATTAGGTCATATATGGACTTCTGTATGGCTGAAATAAAATCAAAAAGAGTCATGATCGAGGACTCTTGGGTCAGAAATATGTTAAGCAGGTCAAAATCGACTACTCTATGGCTGAAGTAACATTAGAGTGAGGCAAGGAGACTGTATAGAGAATTCATCTTTGAAGACTCTTCAGTAGGCCAAATATGGAGTTCTGTATGGCTGAAATACCATCTGAGTCAATGAGTCTGAATTGAAAGTTCATGATCTGACCTTTGGGTCAGAAATATGTTCAGTAGTTCAGGCATTGACTTCTGTATGGCTAAAGTAAAATTAGCATGAGGCAATTAAGACTGTATGGAAAGTTCATCTTCGAAGAAACTTGGGTCAGAAATATGTTAAGCAGGTCAAAATCGACTACTCTATGGCTGAAGTAACATTAGAGTGAGGCAAGGAGACTGTATAGAGAGTTCATCTTTGAAGACTCTTCAGTAGGCCAAATATGGAGTTCTGTATGGCTGAAATACCATCTGTGTCAATGAGTCTGAATTGAAAGTTGATGATCTGACCTTTGGGTCAGAAATATGTTCAGTAGTTCAGGCATTGACTTCTGTATGGCTAAAGTAAAATTAGAATGAGGCAATTAAGACTGTATGGAAAGTTCATCTTCAAAGACTCTTGGGTCAGAAATATCATCAGTGATTCAAATATGGACTTCTATGTGGCTGATGTGACATCAGAGTGCATCATTGAGTATTTGTAAAAAGTTCAATATTGAATACTCTTTGGCCAGAAATATGTCCATTAGGTCATATATGTACTTCTGTATGGCTGAAATAAAATCAAAAAGAGTCAATGATTCTAATTTGAAAAATCATGATCGAGGACTCTTGGGTCAGAAATATGTTGAGCAGGTCAAAATCGACTACTCTATGGCTGAAGTAACATTAGAGTGAGGCAAGGAGACTGTATAGAGAGTTCATCTTTGAAGACTCTTCAGTAGGCCAAATATGGAGTTCTGTATGGTTGAAGTAATATCTGAGTGAGTCAATGAGTCTGAATTGAAAGTTCATGATCGAGGTCTCTTGGGTCAGAAATATGTTCAGTAGTACAAGTATGGACTACTGTATGGCTAAAGTAACATTAGATTGAGGCAATGAGACTGTATGGAAAGTTCATCTTCAAAGACTCTTGGGTCAGAAATATGTTCAAAAATTCAAATATGGACATCTATGTGGCTGATGTGACACCAGAATGCATCACTGAGTATATGTAAAAAGTTCAATAGTGAATACTCTTTGGCCAGAAATATGTTCATTAGGTCAAATATGGACTTCTGTATGGCTGAAATAAAATCAAAAGCATTCAATGATTCTGGATTGATAGTTCATTATCGAGGACTCTTGGGTCAGAAATATGTTCAGTAATTCCAATATGGACTTCTATATAGCTGATGTGACACCAGAATGCATCACTGAGTATATGTAAAAAGTTCAATATTGAATACTGTTTGGCGAGAAATATGTCCATTAGGTCAAATATGGACTTCTGTATGGCTGAAATAAAATCAAAAAGAGTCAATGAGTCTAATTTGAAAAATCCTGATCGAGGACTCTTGGGTCAGAAATATGTTCAGAAGGTCAAAAATCGACTTCTGTATGGCTTAAGTAACATTAGAGTGAGGCAAGGAGACTGTATAGAGAGTTCATCTTTGAAGACTCTTCAGTAGGCCAAATATGGAGTTCTGTATGGTTGAAGTAATATCTGAGTGAGTCAATGAGTCTGAATTGAAAGTTCATGATCGAGGTCTCTTGGGTCAGAAATATGTTCAGTAGTACAAGTATGGACTACTGTATGGCTAAAGTAACATTAGAATGAGGCAATGAGACTGTATGGAAAGTTCATCTTCAAAGACTCTTGGGTCAGAAATATGTTGAAAAATTCAAATATGGACATCTATATGGCTGATGTGACATCAGAGTGCATCATTGAGTATTTGTAAAAAGTTCAATATTGAATACTCTTTTGCCAGAAATATGTCCATTAGGTCATATATGGACTTCTGTATGGCTGAAATAAAATCAAAAAGAGTCAATGAATCTAATTTGAAAAATCATGATCGAGGACTCTTGGGTCAGAAATATGTTAAGCAGGTCAAAATCGACTACTCTATGGCTGAAGTAACATTAGAGTGAGGCAAGGAGACTGTATAGAGAGTTCATCTTTGAAGACTCTTCAGTAGGCCAATTATGGAGTTCTGTATGGCTGAAATAACATCTTAGTCAATGAGTCTGAATTGAAAGTTCATGATCGAGGTCTCTTGGGTCAGAAATATGTTCAGTAGTTCAGGCATTGACTTCTCTATGGCTAAAGTAAAATTAGAATGAGGCAATTAAGACTGTATGGAAAGTTCATCTTCGAAGACTCTTGTGTCAGAAATATCATCAGTGATTCAAATATGGACTTCTATGTGGCTGATGTGACATCAGAGTGCATCATTGAGTATTTGTAAAAAGTTCAATATTGAATACTCTTTGGCCAGAAATATGTCCATTACGTCATATATGTACTTCTGTATGGCTGAAATAAAATCAAAAAGAGTCAATGATTCTAATTTGAAAAATCATGATCGAGGACTCTTGGGTCAGAAATATGTTGAGCAGGTCAAAATCGACTACTCTATGGCTGAAGTAACATTAGAGTGAGGCAAGGAGACTGTATAGAGAGTTCATCTTTGAAGACTCTTCAGTAGGCCAAATATGGACTTCTGTATGGTTGAAGTAATATCTGAGTGAGTCAATGAGTCTGAATTGAAAGTTCATGATCGAGGCCTCTTGGGTCAGAAATATGTTCAGTAGTACAAGTATGGACTACTGTATGGCTAAAGTAACATTAGATTGAGGCAATGAGACTGTATGGAAAGTTCATCTTCAAAGACTCTTGGGTCAGAAATATTTTCAAAAATTCAAATATGGACATCTATGTGGCTGATGTGACACCAGAATGCATCATTGAGTATATGTAAAAAGTTCAATAGTGAATACTCTTTGGCCAGAAATATGTTCATTGGGTCAAATATGGACTTCTGTATGGCTGATATAAAATCAAAAGCATTCAATGATTCTGGATTGATAGTTCATTATCGAGGACTCTTGGGTCAGAAATATCTTCAGTGATTCAAATATGGACTTTTATGTGGCTGATGTGACACCAGAATGCATCAATGAGTATATGTAAAAAGTTCAATATTGAATACTGTTTGGCGAGAAATATGTCCATTAGGTCAAATATGGACTTCTGTATGGCTGAAATAAAATCAAAAAGAGTCAATGAGTCTAATTTGAAAAATCCTGATTGAGGACTCTTGGGTCAGACATATGTCCAGAAGGTCAAAAATCGACTTCTGTATGGCTTAAGTAACATTAGAGTGAGGCAAGGAGACTGTATAGAGAGTTCATCTTTGAAGACTCTTCAGTAGGCCAAATATGGAGTTCTGTATGGCTGAAGTCATATCTGAGTGAGTCAATGAGTCTGAATTGAAAGCTCATGATCGAGGACACTTGCATCAGAAATATGTACAATAGGTCAAATTTGGACTTCTGTATAGTTGACGTAACACTAGAATGAGGCTATACGTATGTGAAGAAAGTTCTTGATCGAGATCTTTTGGGATAGAAAAAAGCAGGTAAAATATGGACTTCTGTATTGTTGAAATAAAATCAAAAAGAGTCAGAGTCTGAATTGAAAGTTCATGATCGAGGACTTTTGGATCAGAAATATGTTCAGCAGGTCAAAAATCGACTTCTGTATGGCTTAAGTAACATTAGAGTAAGGCAATGAGACTGTATAGAAAGTTCATCTTCGAAGACTCTTCAGTAGGTTAAACATGGACCGCTGTATGGCTTAAGTAACATTAGAGTGAGGCAAGGAGACTGTATAGAGAGTTCATCTTTGAAGACTCTTCAGTAGGCCAAATATGGAGTTCTTTATGGCTGAAGTAATATCTGAGTGAGTCAATGAGTCTAATTTGAAAAATCATGATCGAGGACTCTTGGGTCAGAAATATGTTAAGCAGGTCAAAATCGACTACTCTATGGCTGAAGTAACATTAGAGTGAGGCAAGGAGACTGTATAGAGAATTCATCTTTGAAGACTCTTCAGTAGGCCAAATATGGAGTTCTGTATGGCTGAAATAACATCTGAGTCAATGAGTCTGAATTGAAAGTTCATGATCTGACCTTTGGGTCAGAAATATTTTCAGTACTTCAGGCATTGACATCTGCATGGCTAAAGTAAAATTAGAATGAGGCAATTAAGACTGTATGGAAAGTTCATCTTCGAAGAATCTTGGGTCAGAAATATCTTCAGTGATTCAAATATGGACTTCTATGTGGCTGATGTAACACCAGAATGCATCATTGAGTATATGTAAAAAGTTCAATATTGAATACTCTTTGGCCAGAAATGTGTCCATTAGGTCATATATGGACTTCTGTATGGCTGAAATAAAATCAAAAAGAGTCATGATCGAGGACTCTTGGGTCAGAAATATGTTAAGCAGGTCAAAATCGACTACTCTATGGCTGAAGTAACATTAGAGTGAGGCAAGGAGACTGTATAGAGAATTCATCTTTGAAGACTCTTCAGTAGGCCGAATATGGAGTTCTGTATGGCTGAAATACCATCTGAGTCAATGAGTCTGAATTGAAAGTTCATGATCTGACCTTTGGGTCAGAAATATGTTCAGTAGTTCAGGCATTGACTTCTGTATGGCTAAAGTAAAATTAGAATGAGGCAATTAAGACTGTATGGAAAGTTCATCTTCGAAGAAACTTGGGTCAGAAATATGTTAAGCAGGTCAAAATCGACTACTCTATGGCTGAAGTAACATTAGAGTGAGGCAAGGAGACTGTATAGAGAGTTCATCTTTGAAGACTCTTCAGTAGGCCAAATATGGAGTTCTGTATGGCTGAAATACCATCTGTGTCAATAAGTCTGAATTGAAAGTTGATGATCTGACCTTTGGGTCAGAAATATGTTCAGTAGTTCAGGCTTTGACTTCTGTATGGCTAAAGTAAAATTAGAAAGTTCATCTTCGAAGACTCTTGTATCAGAAATATCATCATTGATTCAAATATGGACTTCTATGTGGCTGATGTGACATCAGAGTGCATCATTGAGTATTTGTAAAAAGTTCAATATTGAATACTCTTTGGCCAGAAATATGTCCATTAGGTCATATATGTACTTCTGTATGGCTGAAATAAAATCAAAAAGAGTCAATGATTCTAATTTGAAAAATCATGATCGAGGACTCTTGGGTCAGAAATATGTTGAGCAGGTCAAAATCGACTACTCTATGGCTGAAGTAACATTAGAGTGAGGCAAGGAGATTGTATAGAGAGTTCATCTTTGAAGACTCTTCAGTAGGCCAAATATGGAGTTCTGTATGGTTGAAGTAATATCTGAGTGAGTCAATGAGTCTGAATTGAAAGTTCATGATCGAGGTCTCTTGGGTCAGAAATATGTTCAGTAGTACAAGTATGGACTACTGTATGGCTAAAGTAACATTAGAATGAGGCAATGAGACTGTATGGAAAGTTCATCTTCAAAGACTCTTGGGTCAGAAATATGTTGAAAAATTCAAATATGGACATCTATATGGCTGATGTGACATCAGAGTGCATCATTGAGTATTTGTAAAAAGTTCAATATTGAATACTCTTTTGCCAGAAATATGTCCATTAGGTCATATATGGACTTCTGTATGGCTGAAATAAAATCAAAAAGAGTCAATGAATCTAATTTGCAAAATCATGATCGAGGACTCTTGGGTCAGAAATATGTTAAGCAGGTCAAAATCGACTACTCTATGGCTGAAGTAACATTAGAGTGAGGCAAGGAGACTGTATAGAGAGTTCATCTTTGAAGACTCTTCAGTAGGCCAATTATGGAGTTCTGTATGGCTGAAATAACATCTTAGTCAATGAGTCTGAATTGAAAGTTCATGATCAAGGTCTCTTGGGTCAGAAATATGTTCAGTAGTTCAGGCATTGACTTCTCTATGGCTAAAGTAAAATTAGAATGAGGCAATTAAGACTGTATGGAAAGTTCATCTTCGAAGACTCTTGTGTCAGAAATATCATCAGTGATTCAAATATGGACTTCTATGTGGCTGATGTGACATCAGAGTGCATCATTGAGTATTTGTAAAAAGTTCAATATTGAATACTCTTTGGCCAGAAATATGTCCATTAGGTCATATATGTACTTCTGTATGGCTGAAATAAAATCAAAAAGAGTCAATGATTCTAATTTAAAAAATCATGATCGAGGACTCTTGGGTCAGAAATATGTTCAGAAGGTCAAAAATCGACTTCTGTATGGCTTAAGTAACATTAGAGTGAGGCAAGGAGACTGTATAGAGAGTTCATCTTTGAAGACTCTTCAGTAGGCCAAATATGGAGTTCTGTATGGTTGAAGTAATATCTGAGTGAGTCAATGTGTTTGAATTGAAAGTTCATGATCGAGGTCTCTTGGGTCAGAAATATGTTCAGTAGTACAAGTATGGACTACTGTATGGCTAAAGTAACATTAGAATGAGGCAATGAGACTGTATGGAAAGTTCATCTTCAAAGACTCTTGGGTCAGAAATATCATCAGTGATTCAAATATGGACTTCTATGTGGCTGATGTGACATCAGAGTGCATCATTGAGTATTTGTAAAAAGTTCAATATTGAATACTCTTTGGCCAGAAATATGTCCATTAGGTCATATATGTACTTCTGTATGGCTGAAATAAAATCAAAAAGAGTCAATGAATCTAATTTGAAAAATCATGATCGAGGACTCTTGGGTAAGAAATATGTTAAGCAGGTCAAAATCGACTACTCTATGGCTGAAGTAACATTAGAGTGAGGCAAGGAGACTGTATAGAGAGTTCATCTTTGAAGACTCTTCAGTAGGCCAAATATGGAGTTCTGTATGGTTGAAGTAATATCTGAGTGAGTCAATGAGTCTGAATTGAAAGTTCATGATCGAGGTCTCTTGGGTCAGAAATATGTTCAGTAGTACAAGTATGGACTACTGTATGGCTAAAGTAAAATTAGAATGAGGCAATGAGACTGTATGGAAAGTTCATCTTCAAAGACTCTTGGGTCAGAAATATGTTCAAAAATTCAAATATGGACATCTATGTGGCTGATGTGACACCAGAATGCATCACTGAGTATATGTAAAAAGTTCAATAGTGAATACTCTTTGGCCAGAAATATGTTCATTAGGTCAAATATGGACTTCTGTATGGCTGAAATAAAATCAAAAGCATTCAATGATTCTGGATTGATAGTTCATTATCGAGGACTCTTGGGTCAGAAATATGTTCAGTAATTCCAATATGGACTTCTATATAGCTGATGTGACATCAGAATGCATCAATGAGTATATGTAAAAAGTTCAATATTGAATACTGTTTGGCGAGAAATATGTCCATTAGGTCAAATATGGACTTCTGTATGGCTGAAATAAAATCAAAAAGAGTCAATGAGTCTAATTTGAAAAATCCTGATCGAGGACTCTTGGGTCAGAAATATGTTAAGCAGGTCAAAATCGACTACTCTATGGCTGAAGTAACATTAGAGTGAGGCAAGGAGACTGTATAGAGAGTTCATCTTTGAAGACTCTTCAGTAGGCCAAATATGGAGTTCTGTATGGTTGAAGTAATATCTGAGTGAGTCAATGAGTCTGAATTGAAAGTTCATGATCGAGGTCTCTTGGGTCAGAAATATGTTCAGTAGTTCAGGCATTGACTTCTCTATGGCTAAAGTAAAATTAGAATGAGGCAATTAAGACTGTATGGAAAGTTCATCTTCGAAGACTCTTGTGTCAGAAATATCATCAGTGATTCAAATATGGACTTCTATGTGGCTGATGTGACATCAGAGTGCATCATTGAGTATTTGTAAAAAGTTCAATATTGAATACTCTTTGGCCAGAAATATGTCCATTAGGTCATATATGTACTTCTGTATGGCTGAAATAAAATCAAAAAGAGTCAATGATTCTAATTTCAAAAATCATGATCAAGGACTCTTGGGTCAGAAATATGTTGAGCAGGTCAAAATCGACTACTCTATGGCTGAAGTAACATTAGAGTGAGGCAAGGAGACTGTATAGAGAGTTCATCTTTGAAGACTCTTCAGTAGGCCAAATATGGAGTTCTGTATGTTTGAAGTAATATCTGAGTGAGTCAATGAGTCTGAATTGAAAGTTCATGATCGAGGTCTCTTGGGTCAGAAATATGTTCAGTAGTACAAGTATGGACTACTGTATGGCTAAAGTAACATTAGAATGAGGCAATGAGACTGTATGGAAAGTTCATCTTCAAAGACTCTTGTGTCAGAAATATGTTCAAAAATTCAAATATGGACATCTATGTGGCTGATGTGACACCAGAATGCATCATTGAGTATATGTAAAAAGTTCAATAGTGAATACTCTTTGGCCAGAAATATGTTCATTAGGTCAAATATGGACTTCTGTATGGCTGATATAAAATCAAAAGCATTCAATGATTCTGGATTGATAGTTCATTATCGAGGACTCTTGGGTCAGAAATATCTTCAGTGATTCAAATATGGACTTTTATGTGGCTGATGTGACACCAGAATGCATCAATGAGTATATGTAAAAAGTTCAATATTGAATACTGTTTGGCGAGAAATATGTCCATTAGGTCAAATATGGACTTCTGTATGGCTGAAATAAAATCAAAAAGAGTCAATGAGTCTAATTTGAAAAATCCTGATTGAGGACTCTTGGGTCAGACATATGTCCAGAAGGTCAAAAATCGACTTCTGTATGGCTTAAGTAACATTAGAGTGAGGCAAGGAGACTGTATAGAGAGTTCATCTTTGAAGACTCTTCAGTAGGCCAAATATGGAGTTCTATTTGGCTGAAGTCATATCTGAGTGAGTCAATGAGTCTGAATTGAAAGCTCATGATCGAGGACACTTGCATCAGAAATATGTACAATAGGTCAAATTGGACTTCTGTATAGTTGACGTAACACTAGAATGAGGCTATACGTATGTGAAGAAAGTTCTTGATCGAGATCTTTTGGGATAGAAAAAAAGCAGGTAAAATATGGACTTCTGTATTGTTGAAATAAAATCAAAAAGAGTCAGAGTCTGAATTGAAAGTTCATGATCTGACCTTTGGTTCAGAAATATTTTCAGTACTTCAGGCATTGACATCTGCATGGCTAAAGTAAAATTAGAATGAGGCAATTAAGACTGTATGGAAAGTTCATCTTCGAAGAATCTTGGGTCAGAAATATCTTCAGTGATTCAAATATGGACTTCTATGTGGCTGATGTGACACCAGAATGCATCATTGAGTATATGTAAAAAGTTCAATATTGAATACTCTTTGGCCAGAAATATGTCCATTAGGTCATATATGGACTTCTGTATGGCTGAAATAAAATCAAAAAGAGTCATGATCGAGGACTCTTGGGTCAGAAATATGTTAAGCAGGTCAAAATCGACTACTCTATGGCTGAAGTAAGATTAGAGTGAGGCAAGGAGACTGTATAGAGAATTCATCTTTGAAGACTCTTCAGTAGGCCAAATATGGAGTTCTGTATGGGTGAAATACCATCTGAGTCAATGAGTCTGAATTGAAAGATCATGATCTGACCTTTGGGTCAGAAATATGTTCAGTAGTTCAGGCATTGACTTCTGTATGGCTAAAGTAAAATTAGAATGAGGCAATTAAGACTGTATGGAAAGTTCATCTTCGAAGAAACTTGGGTCAGAAATATGTTAAGCAGGTCAAAATCGACTACTCTATGGCTGAAGTAACATTAGAGTGAGGCAAGGAGACTGTATAGAGAGTTCATCTTTGAAGACTCTTCAGTAGGCCAATTATGGAGTTCTGTATGGCTGAAATAACATCTTAGTCAATGAGTCTGAATTGAAAGTTCATGATCGAGGTCTCTTGGGTCAGAAATATGTTCAGTAGTTCAGGCATTGACTTCTCTATGGCTAAAGTAAAATTAGAATGAGGCAATTAAGACTGTATGGAAAGTTCATCTTCGAAGACTCTTGTGTCAGAAATATCATCAGTGATTCAAATATGGACTTCTATGTGGCTGATGTGACATCAGAGTGCATCATTGAGTATTTGTAAAAAGTTCAATATTGAATACTCTTTGGCCAGAAATATGTCCATTACGTCATATATGTACTTCTGTATGGCTGAAATAAAATCAAAAAGAGTCAATGATTCTAATTTGAAAAATCATGATCGAGGACTCTTGGGTCAGAAATATGTTGAGCAGGTCAAAATCGACTACTCTATGGCTGAAGTAACATTAGAGTGAGGCAAGGAGACTGTATAGAGAGTTCATCTTTGAAGACTCTTCAGTAGGCCAAATATGGACTTCTGTATGGTTGAAGTAATATCTGAGTGAGTCAATGAGTCTGAATTGAAAGTTCATGATCGAGGCCTCTTGGGTCAGAAATATGTTCAGTAGTACAAGTATGGACTACTGTATGGCTAAAGTAACATTAGATTGAGGCAATGAGACTGTATGGAAAGTTCATCTTCAAAGACTCTTGGGTCAGAAATATTTTCAAAAATTCAAATATGGACATCTATGTGGCTGATGTGACACCAGAATGCATCATTGAGTATATGTAAAAAGTTCAATAGTGAATACTCTTTGGCCAGAAATATGTTCATTGGGTCAAATATGGACTTCTGTATGGCTGATATAAAATCAAAAGCATTCAATGATTCTGGATTGATAGTTCATTATCGAGGACTCTTGGGTCAGAAATATCTTCAGTGATTCAAATATGGACTATTATGTGGGTGATGTGACACCAGAATGCATCAATGAGTATATGTAAAAAGTTCAATATTGAATACTGTTTGGCGAGAAATATGTCCATTAGGTCAAATATGGACTTCTGTATGGCTGAAATAAAATCAAAAAGAGTCAATGAGTCTAATTTGAAAAATCCTGATTGAGGACTCTTGGGTCAGACATATGTCCAGAAGGTCAAAAATCGACTTCTGTATGGCTTAAGTAACATTAGAGTGAGGCAAGGAGACTGTATAGAGAGTTCATCTTTGAAGACTCTTCAGTAGGCCAAATATGGAGTTCTGTATGGCTGAAGTCATATCTGAGTGAGTCAATGAGTCTGAATTGAAAGCTCATGATCGAGGACACTTGCATCAGAAATATGTACAATAGGTCAAATTTGGACTTCTGTATAGTTGACGTAACACTAGAATGAGGCTATACGTATGTGAAGAAAGTTCTTGATCGAGATCTTTTGGGATAGAAAAAAAGCAGGTAAAATATGGACTTCTGTATTGTTGAAATAAAATCAAAAAGAGTCAGAGTCTGAATTGAAAGTTCATGATCGAGGACTTTTGGATCAGAAATATGTTCAGCAGGTCAAAAATCGACTTCTGTATGGCTTAAGTAACATTAGAGTAAGGCAATGAGACTGTATAGAAAGTTCATCTTCGAAGACTCTTCAGTAGGTTAAACATGGACCGCTGTATGGCTTAAGTAACATTAGAGTGAGGCAAGGAGACTGTATAGAGAGTTCATCTTTGAAGACTCTTCAGTAGGCCAAATATGGAGTTCTTTATGGCTGAAGTAATATCTGAGTGAGTCAATGAGTCTAATTTGAAAAATCATGATCGAGGACTCTTGGGTCAGAAATATGTTAAGCAGGTCAAAATCGACTACTCTATGGCTGAAGTAACATTAGAGTGAGGCAAGGAGACTGTATAGAGAATTCATCTTTGAAGACTCTTCAGTAGGCCAAATATGGAGTTCTGTATGGCTGAAATAACATCTGAGTCAATGAGTCTGAATTGAAAGTTCATGATCTGACCTTTGGGTCAGAAATATTTTCAGTACTTCAGGCATTGACATCTGCATGGCTAAAGTAAAATTAGAATGAGGCAATTAAGACTGTATGGAAAGTTCATCTTCGAAGAATCTTGGGTCAGAAATATCTTCAGTGATTCAAATATGGACTTCTATGTGGCTGATGTAACACCAGAATGCATCATTGAGTATATGTAAAAAGTTCAATATTGAATACTCTTTGGCCAGAAATGTGTCCATTAGGTCATATATGGACTTCTGTATGGCTGAAATAAAATCAAAAAGAGTCATGATCGAGGACTCTTGGGTCAGAAATATGTTAAGCAGGTCAAAATCGACTACTCTATGGCTGAAGTAACATTAGAGTGACGCAAGGAGACTGTATAGAGAATTCATCTTTGAAGACTCTTCAGTAGGCCGAATATGGAGTTCTGTATGGCTGAAATACCATCTGAGTCAATGAGTCTGAATTGAAAGTTCATGATCTGACCTTTGGGTCAGAAATATGTTCAGTAGTTCAGGCATTGACTTCTGTATGGCTAAAGTAAAATTAGAATGAGGCAATTAAGACTGTATGGAAAGTTCATCTTCGAAGAAACTTGGGTCAGAAATATGTTAAGCAGGTCAAAATCGACTACTCTATGGCTGAAGTAACATTAGAGTGAGGCAAGGAGACTGTATAGAGAGTTCATCTTTGAAGACTCTTCAGTAGGCCAAATATGGAGTTCTGTATGGCTGAAATACCATCTGTGTCAATAAGTCTGAATTGAAAGTTGATGATCTGACCTTTGGGTCAGAAATATGTTCAGTAGTTCAGGCTTTGACTTCTGTATGGCTAAAGTAAAATTAGAAAGTTCATCTTCGAAGACTCTTGTATCAGAAATATCATCATTGATTCAAATATGGACTTCTATGTGGCTGATGTGACATCAGAGTGCATCATTGAGTATTTGTAAAAAGTTCAATATTGAATACTCTTTGGCCAGAAATATGTCCATTAGGTCATATATGTACTTCTGTATGGCTGAAATAAAATCAAAAAGAGTCAATGATTCTAATTTGAAAAATCATGATCGAGGACTCTTGGGTCAGAAATATGTTGAGCAGGTCAAAATCGACTACTCTATGGCTGAAGTAACATTAGAGTGAGGCAAGGAGATTGTATAGAGAGTTCATCTTTGAAGACTCTTCAGTAGGCCAAATATGGAGTTCTGTATGGTTGAAGTAATATCTGAGTGAGTCAATGAGTCTGAATTGAAAGTTCATGATCGAGGTCTCTTGGGTCAGAAATATGTTCAGTAGTACAAGTATGGACTACTGTATGGCTAAAGTAACATTAGAATGAGGCAATGAGACTGTATGGAAAGTTCATCTTCAAAGACTCTTGGGTCAGAAATATGTTGAAAAATTCAAATATGGACATCTATATGGCTGATGTGACATCAGAGTGCATCATTGAGTATTTGTAAAAAGTTCAATATTGAATACTCTTTTGCCAGAAATATGTCCATTAGGTCATATATGGACTTCTGTATGGCTGAAATAAAATCAAAAAGAGTCAATGAATCTAATTTGCAAAATCATGATCGAGGACTCTTGGGTCAGAAATATGTTAAGCAGGTCAAAATCGACTACTCTATGGCTGAAGTAACATTAGAGTGAGGCAAGGAGACTGTATAGAGAGTTCATCTTTGAAGACTCTTCAGTAGGCCAATTATGGAGTTCTGTATGGCTGAAATAACATCTTAGTCAATGAGTCTGAATTGAAAGTTCATGATCAAGGTCTCTTGGGTCAGAAATATGTTCAGTAGTTCAGGCATTGACTTCTCTATGGCTAAAGTAAAATTAGAATGAGGCAATTAAGACTGTATGGAAAGTTCATCTTCGAAGACTCTTGTGTCAGAAATATCATCAGTGATTCAAATATGGACTTCTATGTGGCTGATGTGACATCAGAGTGCATCATTGAGTATTTGTAAAAAGTTCAATATTGAATACTCTTTGGCCAGAAATATGTCCATTAGGTCATATATGTACTTCTGTATGGCTGAAATAAAATCAAAAAGAGTCAATGATTCTAATTTAAAAAATCATGATCGAGGACTCTTGGGTCAGAAATATGTTCAGAAGGTCAAAAATCGACTTCTGTATGGCTTAAGTAACATTAGAGTGAGGCAAGGAGACTGTATAGAGAGTTCATCTTTGAAGACTCTTCAGTAGGCCAAATATGGAGTTCTGTATGGTTGAAGTAATATCTGAGTGAGTCAATGTGTTTGAATTGAAAGTTCATGATCGAGGTCTCTTGGGTCAGAATATGTTCAGTAGTACAAGTATGGACTACTGTATGGCTAAAGTAACATTAGAATGAGGCAATGAGACTGTATGGAAAGTTCATCTTCAAAGACTCTTGGGTCAGAAATATCATCAGTGATTCAAATATGGACTTCTATGTGGCTGATGTGACATCAGAGTGCATCATTGAGTATTTGTAAAAAGTTCAATATTGAATACTCTTTGGCCAGAAATATGTCCATTAGGTCATATATGTACTTCTGTATGGCTGAAATAAAATCAAAAAGAGTCAATGAATCTAATTTGAAAAATCATGATCGAGGACTCTTGGGTCAGAAATATGTTAAGCAGGTCAAAATCGACTACTCTATGGCTGAAGTAACATTAGAGTGAGGCAAGGAGACTGTATAGAGAGTTCATCTTTGAAGACTCTTCAGTAGGCCAAATATGGAGTTCTGTATGGTTGAAGTAATATCTGAGTGAGTCAATGAGTCTGAATTGAAAGTTCATGATCGAGGTCTCTTGGGTCAGAAATATGTTCAGTAGTACAAGTATGGACTACTGTATGGCTAAAGTAAAATTAGAATGAGGCAATGAGACTGTATGGAAAGTTCATCTTCAAAGACTCTTGGGTCAGAAATATGTTCAAAAATTCAAATATGGACATCTATGTGGCTGATGTGACACCAGAATGCATCACTGAGTATATGTAAAAAGTTCAATAGTGAATACTCTTTGGCCAGAAATATGTTCATTAGGTCAAATATGGACTTCTGTATGGCTGAAATAAAATCAAAAGCATTCAATGATTCTGGATTGATAGTTCATTATCGAGGACTCTTGGGTCAGAAATATGTTCAGTAATTCCAATATGGACTTCTATATAGCTGATGTGACATCAGAATGCATCAATGAGTATATGTAAAAAGTTCAATATTGAATACTGTTTGGCGAGAAATATGTCCATTAGGTCAAATATGGACTTCTGTATGGCTGAAATAAAATCAAAAAGAGTCAATGAGTCTAATTTGAAAAATCCTGATCGAGGACTCTTGGGTCAGAAATATGTTAAGCAGGTCAAAATCGACTACTCTATGGCTGAAGTAACATTAGAGTGAGGCAAGGAGACTGTATAGAGAGTTCATCTTTGAAGACTCTTCAGTAGGCCAAATATGGAGTTCTGTATGGTTGAAATAATATCTGAGTGAGTCAATGAGTCTGAATTGAAAGTTCATGATCGAGGTCTCTTGGGTCAGAAATATGTTCAGTAGTTCAGGCATTGACTTCTCTATGGCTAAAGTAAAATTAGAATGAGGCAATTAAGACTGTATGGAAAGTTCATCTTCGAAGACTCTTGTGTCAGAAATATCATCAGTGATTCAAATATGGACTTCTATGTGGCTGATGTGACATCAGAGTGCATCATTGAGTATTTGTAAAAAGTTCAATATTGAATACTCTTTGGCCAGAAATATGTCCATTAGGTCATATATGTACTTCTGTATGGCTGAAATAAAATCAAAAAGAGTCAATGATTCTAATTTCAAAAATCATGATCAAGGACTCTTGGGTCAGAAATATGTTGAGCAGGTCAAAATCGACTACTCTATGGCTGAAGTAACATTAGAGTGAGGCAAGGAGACTGTATAGAGAGTTCATCTTTGAAGACTCTTCAGTAGGCCAAATATGGAGTTCTGTATGTTTGAAGTAATATCTGAGTGAGTCAATGAGTCTGAATTGAAAGTTCATGATCGAGGTCTCTTGGGTCAGAAATATGTTCAGTAGTACAAGTATGGACTACTGTATGGCTAAAGTAACATTAGAATGAGGCAATGAGACTGTATGGAAAGTTCATCTTCAAAGACTCTTGTGTCAGAAATATGTTCAAAAATTCAAATATGGACATCTATGTGGCTGATGTGACACCAGAATGCATCATTGAGTATATGTAAAAAGTTCAATAGTGAATACTCTTTGGCCAGAAATATGTTCATTAGGTCAAATATGGACTTCTGTATGGCTGATATAAAATCAAAAGCATTCAATGATTCTGGATTGATAGTTCATTATCGAGGACTCTTGGGTCAGAAATATCTTCAGTGATTCAAATATGGACTTTTATGTGGCTGATGTGACACCAGAATGCATCAATGAGTATATGTAAAAAGTTCAATATTGAATACTGTTTGGCGAGAAATATGTCCATTAGGTCAAATATGGACTTCTGTATGGCTGAAATAAAATCAAAAAGAGTCAATGAGTCTAATTTGAAAAATCCTGATTGAGGACTCTTGGGTCAGACATATGTCCAGAAGGTCAAAAATCGACTTCTGTATGGCTTAAGTAACATTAGAGTGAGGCAAGGAGACTGTATAGAGAGTTCATCTTTGAAGACTCTTCAGTAGGCCAAATATGGAGTTCTATTTGGCTGAAGTCATATCTGAGTGAGTCAATGAGTCTGAATTGAAAGCTCATGATCGAGGACACTTGCATCAGAAATATGTACAATAGGTCAAATTGGACTTCTGTATAGTTGACGTAACACTAGAATGAGGCTATACGTATGTGAAGAAAGTTCTTGATCGAGATCTTTTGGGATAGAAAAAAAGCAGGTAAAATATGGACTTCTGTATTGTTGAAATAAAATCAAAAAGAGTCAGAGTCTGAATTGAAAGTTCATGATCTGACCTTTGGTTCAGAAATATTTTCAGTACTTCAGGCATTGACATCTGCATGGCTAAAGTAAAATTAGAATGAGGCAATTAAGACTGTATGGAAAGTTCATCTTCGAAGAATCTTGGGTCAGAAATATCTTCAGTGATTCAAATATGGACTTCTATGTGGCTGATGTGACACCAGAATGCATCATTGAGTATATGTAAAAAGTTCAATATTGAATACTCTTTGGCCAGAAATATGTCCATTAGGTCATATATGGACTTCTGTATGGCTGAAATAAAATCAAAAAGAGTCATGATCGAGGACTCTTGGGTCAGAAATATGTTAAGCAGGTCAAAATCGACTACTCTATGGCTGAAGTAAGATTAGAGTGAGGCAAGGAGACTGTATAGAGAATTCATCTTTGAAGACTCTTCAGTAGGCCAAATATGGAGTTCTGTATGGGTGAAATACCATCTGAGTCAATGAGTCTGAATTGAAAGATCATGATCTGACCTTTGGGTCAGAAATATGTTCAGTAGTTCAGGCATTGACTTCTGTATGGCTAAAGTAAAATTAGAATGAGGCAATTAAGACTGTATGGAAAGTTCATCTTCGAAGAAACTTGGGTCAGAAATATGTTAAGCAGGTCAAAATCGACTACTCTATGGCTGAAGTAACATTAGAGTGAGGCAAGGAGACTGTATAGAGAGTTCATCTTTGAAGACTCTTCAGTAGGCCAATTATGGAGTTCTGTATGGCTGAAATAACATCTTAGTCAATGAGTCTGAATTGAAAGTTCATGATCGAGGTCTCTTGGGTCAGAAATATGTTCAGTAGTTCAGGCATTGACTTCTCTATGGCTAAAGTAAAATTAGAATGAGGCAATTAAGACTGTATGGAAAGTTCATCTTCGAAGACTCTTGTGTCAGAAATATCATCAGTGATTCAAATATGGACTTCTATGTGGCTGATGTGACATCAGAGTGCATCATTGAGTATTTGTAAAAAGTTCAATATTGAATACTCTTTGGCCAGAAATATGTCCATTACGTCATATATGTACTTCTGTATGGCTGAAATAAAATCAAAAAGAGTCAATGATTCTAATTTGAAAAATCATGATCGAGGACTCTTGGGTCAGAAATATGTTGAGCACGTCAAAATCGACTACTCTATGGCTGAAGTAACATTAGAGTGAGGCAAGGAGACTGTATAGAGAGTTCATCTTTGAAGACTCTTCAGTAGGCCAAATATGGAGTTCTGTATGGTTGAAGTAATATCTGAGTGAGTCAATGAGTCTGAATTGAAAGTTCATGATCGAGGTCTCTTGGGTCAGAAATATGTTCAGTAGTACAAGTATGGACTACTGTATGGCTAAAGTAACATTAGAACGAGGCAATGAGACTGTATGGAAAGTTCATCTTCAAAGACTCTTGGGTCAGAAATATGTTCAAAAATTCAAATATGGACATCTATGTGGCTGATGTGACACCAGAATGCATCATTGAGTATATGTAAAAAGTTCAATAGTGAATACTCTTTGGCCAGAAATATGTTCATTAGGTCAAATATGGACTTCTGTATGGCTGATATAAAATCAAAAGCATTCAATGATTCTGGATTGATAGTTCATCTTTGAGGACTCTTGTGTCAGAAATATCTTCAGTGATTCAAATATGGACTTCTATGTGGCTGATGTGACACCAGAATGCATCATTGAGTATATGTAAAAAGTTCAATAGTGAATACTCTTTGGCCAGAAATATGTCCATTAGGTCAAATATGGACTTCTGTATGGCTGAAATAAAATCAAACAGAGTCAATGAGTCTAATTTGAAAAATCATGATCGAGGACTCTTGGGTCAGAAATATGTTAAGCAGGTCAAAATCAACTTCTGTATGGCTTAAGTAACATTACAGTGAGGCAAGGAGACTGTATAGAGAGTTCATCTTTGAAGACTCTTCAGTAGGCCTAATATGGACTTCTGTATGGTTGAAGTAATATCTGAGTGAGTCAATGAGTCTGAATTGAAAGTTCATGATCAAGGTCTCTTGGGTCAGAAATATGTCAAGCAGGTCAAAATCGACTACTCTATGGCTGAAGTAACATTAGAGTGAGGCAAGGAGACTGTATAGAGGGTTCATCTTTGAAGACTCTTCAGTAGGCCAAATATGGAGTTCTGTATGGCTGAAATAACATCTTGGTCAAAGAGTCTGAATTGAAAGTTCATGATCGAGGTCTCTTGGGTCAGAAATATGTTCAGTAGTTCAGGCATTGACTTCTGTATGGCTAAAGTAAAATTAGAATGAGGCAATTAAGACTGTATGGAAAGTTCATCTTCGAAGAATCTTGGGTCAGAAATATCTTCAGTGATTCAAATATGGACTTCTATGTGGCTGATGTGACACCAGAATGCATCATTGAGTATTTGTAAAATGTTCAATAGTGAATACTCTTTGGCCAGAAATATGTCCATTAGGTCAAATATGGACTTCTGTATGGCTGAAATAAAATCAAACAGAGTCAATGACTCTAATTTGTAAAATCATGATCGAGGATTCTTGGGTCAGATATTTGTTAAGCAGGTCAGAATTGACTACTCTATGGCTGAAGTAACATTAGAGGGGGGCAAGGAGACTATATAGATAGTTCATCTTTGAAGACTCTTCATCGGGCAAAATATGGACCTCTGCATGGCTGATGTAATATTTGAGTGAGTCAATGATTTTGAATTGAAAGTTCCTGATCGAGGACTTTTAGGACAAAAAAGTAGGTAAAATATGGACTTCTGTATGGCTGATGTTACATTTGAGTGAGTCAATGAGTCTGAATTGACAGTTCATGATCGAGGTCTCTTGGGTCAGAAATATGTACAATAGGTCAAATTTGGACTTCTGTATAGTTGACGTAACACTAGAATGAGGCTATACGTATGTGAAGAAAGTTCTTGATCGAGAACTTTTGGGATAGAAAAAAGCAGGTAAAATATGTACTTCTGTATTGTTGAAATAAAATCAAAAAGAGTCAATGAGTCTGAATTGAAAGCTCATGATCGAGGACTTTTGGGTCAGAAATTTGTTCAGCAGGCCAAATATGGACCTCTGTATGGCTTAAGTAACATTAGAGTGAGGCAATGAGGCTGTATAGAAAGTTAATCTTCGAAGACTCTTCAGTAGGCCAAATATGGACTTCTGTATGGCTAAAGTAAAATTAGAATGAGGCAATGAGACTGTAGGGAAAGTTTATCTTCAAAGACTCTTGGGTCAGAAATATGTTCAGTAATTCAAATATGGACATCTATATGGCTGATGTGACATCAGAATGCACACTGAGTATATTTAAAAAGTTCAATATTGAATACTCTTTGGCCAGAAATATGTCCATTAGGTCATATATGGACACACTGTATGGCTGAAATAAAATCAAACAGAGTCAATGAGTCTAATTTGAAAAATCATGATCGAGGACTCTTGGGTCAGAAATATGTTAAGCAGGTCAAAATCAACTTCTGTATGGCTTAAGTAACATTACAGTGAGGCAAGGAGACTGTATAGAGAGTTCATCTTTGAAGACTCTTCAGTAGGCCTAATATGGACTTCTGTATGGTTGAAGTAATATCTGAGTGAGTCAATGAGTCTGAATTGAAAGTTCATGATCAAGGTCTCTTGGGTCAGAAATATGTCAAGCAGGTCAAAATCGACTACTCCATGGCTGAAGTAACATTAGAGTGAGGCAAGGAGACTGTATAGAGGGTTCATCTTTGAAGACTCTTCAGTAGGCCAAATATGGAGTTCTGTATGGCTGAAATAACATCTTGGTCAAAGAGTCTGAATTGAAAGTTCATGATCGAGGTCTCTTGGGTCAGAAATATGTTCAGTAGTTCAGGCATTGACTTCTGTATGGCTAAAGTAAAATTAGAATGAGGCAATTAAGACTGTATGGAAAGTTCATCTTCGAAGAATCTTGGGTCAGAAATATCTTCAGTGATTCAAATATGGACTTCTATGTGGCTGATGTGACACCAGAATGCATCATTGAGTATTTGTAAAATGTTCAATAGTGAATACTCTTTGGCCAGAAATATGTCCATTAGGTCAAATATGGACTTCTGTATGGCTGAAATAAAATCAAACAGAGTCAATGACTCTAATTTGTAAAATCATGATCGAGGATTCTTGGGTCAGATATTTGTTAAGCAGGTCAGAATTGACTACTCTATGGCTGAAGTAACATTAGAGGGGGGCAAGGAGACTATATAGATAGTTCATCTTTGAAGACTCTTCATCGGGCAAAATATGGACCTCTGCATGGCTGATGTAATATTTGAGTGAGTCAATGATTTTGAATTGAAAGTTCCTGATCGAGGACTTTTAGGACAAAAAAAGTAGGTAAAATATGGACTTCTGTATGGCTGATGTTACATTTGAGTGAGTCAATGAGTCTGAATTGACAGTTCATGATCGAGGTCTCTTGGGTCAGAAATATGTACAATAGGTCAAATTTGGACTTCTGTATAGTTGACGTAACACTAGAATGAGGCTATACGTATGTGAAGAAAGTTCTTGATCGAGAACTTTTGGGATAGAAAAAAAGCAGGTAAAATATGTACTTCTGTATTGTTGAAATAAAATCAAAAAGAGTCAATGAGTCTGAATTGAAAGCTCATGATCGAGGACTTTTGGGTCAGAAATTTGTTCAGCAGGCCAAATATGGACCTCTGTATGGCTTAAGTAACATTAGAGTGAGGCAATGAGGCTGTATAGAAAGTTCATCTTCGAAGACTCTTCAGTAGGCCAAATATGGACTTCTGTATGGCTAAAGTAAAATTAGAATGAGGCAATGAGACTGTAGGGAAAGTTTATCTTCAAAGACTCTTGGGTCAGAAATATGTTCAGTAATTCAAATATGGACATCTATATGGCTGATGTGACATCAGAATGCACACTGAGTATATTTAAAAAGTTCAATATTGAATACTCTTTGGCCAGAAATATGTCCATTAGGTCATATATGGACACACTGTATGGCTGAAATAAAATCAAACAGAGTCAATGAGTCTAATTTGAAAAATCATGATCGAGGACTCTTGGGTCAGAAATATGTTAAGCAGGTCAAAATCGACTTCTGTATGGCTTAAGTAACATTAGAGTGAGGCAAGGAGACTGTATAGAGAGTTCATCTTTGAAGACTCTTCAGTAGGTCAAATATGGAGTTCTGTATGGCTGAAATAACATCTGAGTCAATGAGTCTGAATTGAAAGTTCATGATCTGACCTTTGGGTCAGAAATATGTTCAGTAGTTCAGGCATTGACTTCTGTATGGCTAAAGTAAAATTAGAATGAGGCAATTAAGACTGTATGGAAAGTTCATCTTCGAAGACTCTTGGGTCAGAAATATCTTCAGTGATTCAAATATGGACTTCTATGTGGCTGTTGTGACACCAGAATGTAGTAGGCCAAATATGGAGTTCTGTATGGCTGAAGTAATACCTGAGTGAGTCTATGAGTCTGAATTGAAAGCTCATGATCGAGGACACTTGCATCAGAAATATGTACAATAGGTCAAATTTGGACTTCTGTATAGTTGACATAACACTAGAATGAGGCTATATGTATGTGAAGAAAGTTCTTGATCGAGAACTTTTGGGATAGAAAAAAACGCAGGCAAAGTATGGACTTCTGTATTGTTGAAATAAAATCAAAAAGAGCCAGAGTCTGAATTGAAAGTTCATGATCGAGGACTTTAGGGTCAGAAATATGTTCAGCAGGTCAAAAATCGACTTCTGTATGGCTTACGTAACATTAGAGTGAGGCAATGAGACTGTATAGAAAGTTCATCTTCGGAGACTCTTCAGTAGGCCAAATATGGACCTCTGTATGGCTGAAGTAACATCAGAGTGAGGCAATGAGTATGTATAGAAAGTTCATCTTCGAAGACTCTTCAGTAGGCCAAATATGGACTTCTGTATGGCTAAAGTAACATTAGTAATATCTGAGTGAGTCAAGAAGTCTGAATTGAAAGTTCATGATTGAGGTCTCTTGGGTCAGAAATATGTTAAGCAGGTCAAAATCGACTACTCTATGGCTGAAATAACATTAGAGTGAGGCAAGGAGACTGTATAGAGAGTTCATCTTTGAAGACTCTTCAGTAGGCCAAATATGGAGTTCTGTATGGCTGAAATAACATCTGAGTCAATGAGTCTGAATTGAAAGTTCATGATCTGACCTTTGGGTCAGAAATATGTTCAGTAGTTCAGGCATTGACTTCTGTATGGCTAAAGTAAAATTAGAATGAGGCAATTAAGACTGTATGGAAAGTTCATCTTTGAGGACTCTTGGGTCAGAAATATCTTCAGTGATTCAAATATGGACTTCTATGTGGCTGATGTGACACCAGAATGCATCATTGAGTATATGTAAAAAGTTCAATAGTGAATACTCTTTGGCCAGAAATATGTCCATTAGGTCAAATATGGACTTCTGTATGGCTGAAATAAAATCAAACAGAGTCAATGAGTCTAATTTGAAAAATCATGATCGAGGACTCTTGGGTCAGAAATATGTTAAGCAGGTCAAAATCAACTTCTGTATGGCTTAAGTAACATTACAGTGAGGCAAGGAGACTGTATAGAGAGTTCATCTTTGAAGACTCTTCAGTAGGCCTAATATGGACTTCTGTATGGTTGAAGTAATATCTGAGTGAGTCAATGAGTCTGAATTGAAAGTTCATGATCAAGGTCTCTTGGGTCAGAAATATGTTAAGCAGGTCAAAATCGACTACTCTATGGCTGAAGTAACATTAGAGTGAGGCAAGGAGACTGTATAGAGAGTTCATCTTTGAAGACTCTTCAGTAGGCCAAATATGGAGTTCTGTATGGCTGAAATAACATCTTGGTCAGTGAGTCTGAATTGAAAGTTCATGATCGAGGTCTCTTGGGTCAGAAATATGTTCAGTAGTACAAGTATGGACTACTGTATGGCTAAAGTAATATTAGAATGAGGCAATGAGACTGTATGGAAAGTTCATCTTCAAAGACTCTTGGGTCAGAAATATGTTGAAAAATTCAAATATGGACATTTATATGGCTGATGTGACATCAGAGTGCATCACTGAATATGTGTAAAAAGTTCAATATTGAATACTGTTTGGCGAGAAATATGTCCATTAGGTCAAATATGGACTTCTGTATGGCTAAAGTAACATTAGAGTGAGGCAAGGAGACTGTATAGAGAGTTCATCTTTGAAGACTCTTCAGTAGGCCAAATATGGATTACTGTATGGCTGAAGAAATACCTGAGTGAATCTGTTAAGGAGTTGAAAAAGGTGATTCTAGGAGTTCTAAGGTGATTCTAATGTCTCTAGCCTTCCTCTTGGTGTGTCGATCAGAACACAGGAATGGATCAAGGCAATCAGATTAAATAAAAGGGGTTTATTGAACACTGAAGATGTACATGAGTGGCAGGTCGAGAATTTGTGGGTAGATGTGTGGTACTACAATGAAACATAAATAAAGAAATAATCAACATAACATGTCTTGACTGTTATATAAATTAAATCACATTACACATCAAATTCCACTATAAATTGTTATAGTATACATAACTATAGTATAGAGTATTAACTTTCAGTGGAAAAATACTATGCAGTATGCCACTGTCATCAGTTATGTAAACATAATCGGCACGTTGAAACCGAAAGTGTCCGTGTAATATCAATAAATATTACCCAGCGCACTATACAGTCCTCCCATATAAACTTGACATGAATAACATAGTAACATTGTGACATAAATAAACATATACGGAACAGGGTGAAGACATCACCATCTGCAATAATGTCATCGTGAAGACACAGCGCGTGAACGCGCCGAATGCGTCGAACGCGCTAGTTTGCTTTAACACTGTTCATTCAGATTAACTCAATAATAACGGAGAAATGCAAAATTGACCCATAATCAAATACCATGATTAATAAAGATAATCTAATGATTAGAACGGGTACTCACAATCAGTCATAGACGCACAAAATAGCACACAAATCGAGGTTATTTCTCTCAGTCTCGGGCAAGTTTTTCTCCCGCTTCATTTGACTGCGTCATAGATGATGATTGACAGGAGAGCTAAGCCCCACCTTTCCAACAGAATCAATGAGTCTTAATATGATGAGGTCAAAAATCGACTTCTGTATGGCTTAAGTAACATTAGAGTGAGGCAATGAGACTGTATAGAAAGTTCATCTTCGAAGACTCTTCAGTAGGCCAGATATGGACCTCTGTATGGCTGAAGTAACATCAGAGTGAGGCAATGAGTATGTATAGAAAGTTCATTTTCGAAGACTCTTCAGTAGGCCAAATATGGACTTCTGTATGGCTAAAAAAAATTAGAATGAGACAATGAGACTGTAGGGAAAGTTTATCTTCAAAGACTCTTGGGTCAGATATATGTTCAATAATTCAAATATGGACATCTATATGGCTAATGTGACATCAGAATGCACACTGAGTATATTTAAAAAGTTCAATATTGAATACTATTTGGCCAGAAATATGTCCATTAGGTCATATATGGACTTCTGTATGGCTGAAATAAAATCAAACAGAGTCAATGAGTCTAATTTGAAAAATCATAATCGAGGACTCTTGGGTCAGAAATATGTTAAGCAGGTCAAAATCGACTTCTGTATGGCTTAATTAACATTAGAGTTAAGCAAGGAGACTGTATAGAGAGTTCATCTTCGAAGACTATTCAGTAGGCCAAATATGGACTTCTGTAGGGCCAAAGTAAAATTAGAATGAGGCAATGAGACTGTAGGGAAAGTTTATCTTCAATGACTCTTGGGTCAGAAATATGTTCAGTAATTCAAATATGGACATATATATGGCTGATGTGACATCAGAATGCACACTGAGTATATTTAAAAAGTTAAATATTGAATACTCTTTGGCCAGAAATATGTCCATTAGGTCATATGCATGTTATGGTTTAGCCTACGGTTTAGCAATTTCAGTGCAACAGAATCATATTTTGTGTTTTTTCCTCAAAAGAACAATGGAATAATTTATTTATTGTATAGTTATTTCATGTATGCAATACAGTGCAATAGAGTTCATCATGTTATCTCCTGAATGCACAACGGAATACTCATTTTTTTCTTGTCATTTTCTCTTGTATGAATTGCAATGCAACAGCATGTTAACTTTATTCTTCACTGCACAATAGATGTCACATCATATGTGTAATTCAACAGCACTGCAATCCCATTTATCCCATATGTTATCTCTTGAATGCACAAAGGAATACGTGAGATCTTGTATGCAATGCAATGCAACCAACATATGTTATATCTCTTCAATGCACAAATGAATAAAGTTAGTTATTTCATGCAACGAAATTGCACATTTTTATGTTTTGTCCAATGCACAACGGAACACAAGCTCTAATGTGCAATGCAATACAATGCAACCCAATCCTGTTATAGTTATATCATTTGTTATCTCCTAAATGCACAACGGATTTAGTACTTTTAAACAATGCAGTGGAAAACAGGTTCATATTGTATATTATTATTCACTGCACAACAGATTAAGTTACATCGTGTATGCGCTGCAATGCAACAAACACTTTATCTTTTAAAAGCACAACGAAACAAGTTAGTTTCATGTTATCACTTCAATGCACAAATTAAGTAATTTCTTGTATGCACTGACTGCTTTCTGTCCAACAAAAGCATATTTGATATGGTTTGCCTCATATTTTATGTTCTGAATGTACAAAGGAATGCATTATTTCTTGCAAATGTTATGTGTTGCAAATGTTATTCTTGCATATGTTATGTGTTATCACTTACGCGCACAATGGAATAAGTTAGCTCTTTAAGCATTGCAATGCAACAGCTCATATTTGCTTTTTTCTTTTGTTTGTTCAATACCCAAAAAGGAATAAGGTAGTTCTTGTATACAATGCAATCAAACAAGTAGATATCTCATGTTATTCATCTCTGCGGAATAAATTAAGTCACATTGTAAGTGTTGCTTCAAATGCTTCAAAAACATGTTATCTCTTAAATACACAACGGAATAACATCTTAAATGCAGTGCAATGTAACAGCGCATATGTTAATTCTTCACTACACAAAGGATTAAGTTAGTGGTTTGTTATGGTTTATCTCTCATATGTTATATTCTGAATGCACAAAGATCACCTAATGCACAAAGGAATATGGTGAGATCTTGTACGCAATGCAATGCACCAACATTTGTTATCTCTTCAATGCACAATATTATTGTGTGCAATGAAATAGCACATTTGTTAAGTTTATCTCATATGTTATCTCCTGAATGCAGTGCGGAATTAGTTACTTCTTGTAATTGCAACGCAACAGCACATGATATTTTTCACTACACAATGGATTTTCACATTGTGCGTGTAATGCAACAGCACATATTTTGTTTTGTTTTTTTCTTGAATGCCCAGTGGAATAAGTTATGAATCGATGCAATCAAAGAAGTGCATATCTTATATTATTCTTAACTGCACAATGAATTGTCACATTGTATGTGTAATGCAATGCAATGCAACAAACATATCTGTTAAACGATGAACGGAATAATTAGATTTTGTATGCAATGATGCAAGAGCACAGTTGTTGTTTATCTCATATGCAATGCAAAGCTGAATTAGTTAGTTCTTGAATGCTTTGCAATGCAGCAGCACATGTTATGTGCACAAAGGAATAAATTAGTACATGTATGCAACACAGTGGAATAGAGTTTATCTCATATGCTATCCTTTGAATGCATAACGGAATGTTAGATCTTGTATGCGATGCAATACAATGCTAATTTGTTATAGTTTATCTCATATGTTATCTCCTGAATGCACAATGGAATGATTTATTTCTTGTATGTATTACAATGCAGCAGCGCGCTATGTGGTATCACTTCATACACAACAGATTGTTAGATCTTGTATGCAATGCAATGCAAAAAAACACAAAGCACAACGAAACAATTGCATTATAAAACAGAGCATGCTTTATGTATTATCACAAAAATGCACAACAGTTTTGTACGCAATTTCAATGCAGCAGTCATATGTGTAATGCAACAGCACATTTTCATGCTATCTCGTTAATGCACAGCGGAATGTTAGATCTTGAATGTAATACAATGCAACAACAAAAATGTTATCACTTCAATGAACAGTCAATTTCTTGTATGCATTGTCTACTGTCAGTACGACAAAAGCACATTTATTATGGTTTGTCTCATATGTTATATTCTGAATGCACAAAGGAAACTCACTTATGTTATGTGGTATCACTTAAGGACACAACGGAATAAGTAAGCTCTTGTATGCAATGCTATGAAACAGATAATTTAGTTCACAACAGATAATCCTTGTAAGCATTGCAATGCAACAGCTCATAGTCTTTTTCTTTTTTCCCCCCTTTTTTTTCCCTCAATACCCAACGGAATAAAGGTATTTCTTGTATACACTGCAATCAATCACGTAGATATCTCATGTAATTCATTAATGTATCAAAAATATGTTATCTCTTAAATCCACAATGGAATAAGTTAGATCTTGAATGCAGTGCAATGCAACCAACATATGTTATCTCCTCAATGCACAAATGAATAAGATAGTTTTTGCGTGCAATGAAATAGCACATTTGTTAAGTTTATCTCATATGTAATCTCCTGAATGCATTATGGAATGCGTTAGTTCTCAACGCAACAGCACATGTTATTCTTCACTACTTTTTATGTTTTGTCCAACGCACAACGGAACACAAGCTCTAATGTTCAATGCAATGAACATATGTTATAGTTTATCTCATTTGTTATTTCCTGAATGCACAACGGAATGAGTTAGTTCTTGTATGCATTACAATGCAACAGCACATGTTATTCTTCATTACACAATGAACTAACACATTATACGTGTAATGCAGCAGCACGTTTTTCTTATTTGTTCAATACACAGAGGATTAAGTTCCTGTATGCAATGCAATACAAAAGCACTTTTGTTATGGTTTATCTCTCATATGTTCTGAATGCACAAAGAATGCGTTAGTTCATGTGTGCTACTACGAATTTAGTAGTTCTTGTATGCATTGCAATGCAACTGCACGTTATGTGTTATCACCTAATGCTCACACGTTTGATGTTTTATCACATCAGTGCACAATGGATAATTTAGTTTTGTACGCAATTTCAATGCAACAGACCATATGTTGTGTTTTTTCTACAAAGACCAACGGAATAAGTTAGTTATTGTATAGTTAGTTAATGTATGCAATACAATGCAATAGAGTTCATCTCATATGTTAACTCCTGAATGCAAAACGGAATGATTTAGTTCTTGTATGCATTGCAATGCAACAGCACCTGTTATTCTTCACTACACAAAGGATTAAGTTAGTTGTTGTATGCAATGCAATACAAAAACAATTTTGTTATGGTTTATCTTTCATACGTTATATTCTGAATGCACAAAGAATCTGTTAGTTCTTGTGTGCAACAAGGAATTAGTAGTTCTTGTATGCATTGCAATGCAACTTCACGTCATGTGTTATCACCTAATGCACAAAGGAATAAAGTTAGTGCTTCTATGCAATGCAATGCAATACAGTTTATTTCACGTTATCGTGAAATGCAACTTTGTTATGATTTAACCCCGAATGTACAAAGGAATATGTGAGATCTTGTATGCAATGAAATGCAGCCAACATATGTTATCTCGTCAGTGCACAAATGAATCAGTAAGTTATGAAATAGCACATTTGTTAAGTTTATCTCGAATGTTATCTCCTGAATGCACTACGGAATGAGTTAGTTCTTGTTTGCATTGCAACGCAACAGCACATGCTATTCTTCACTACACAGTGGATTGTCACATCGTGCGTGTAATGCAACAGCACATTTTTAAGTTTTGTCCGATGCACAACGGAACACAAGCTTTTGTGTGCAATGCAATGCAACAGCACATATTTTGTTTTTTTTTGTTTTGTTTTCTTCTTGAATGCCCAGTGGAATAAGTTATGAATCAATGCAATCAAAGAAGTGCATATCTTATATTATTCTTAACTGCACAATGAATTGTCACATTGTATGTATAATGCAATGCAACAAACATGTCTGTTAAACGAAGAACGGAATAATTAGATTTTGTATGCAATAATGCATGAGCACAGTTGTTGTTTATCTCATAAAGCCGAATTAGTTAGTTCTTGAATGCTTTGCAATGCAGCAGCACATGTTATGTGCACAAAGGAATAAATTAGTACATGTATGCAACACAGTGGAATAGAGTTTATCTCATATGCTATCCTTTGAATGCATAACGGAATGTTAGATCTTGTATGCGATGCAATACAATGCTAATTTGTTATAGTTTATCTCATATGTTATCTCCTGAATGCACAATGGAATGATTTATTTCTTGTATGTATTACAATGCAGCAGCGCGCTATGTGGTATCACTTCATACACAACAGATTGTTAGATCTTGTATGCAATGCAATGCAAAAAAACACGTAATCCTTAAAAAGCACAACGAAACAATTGCATTATAAAACAGAGCATGCTTTATGTATTATCACAAAAATGCACAACAGTTTTGTACGCAATTTCAATGCAGCAGCCCACATGTTGTGTTTTGTCACATCATATGTGTAATGCAACAGCACATTTTCATGCTATCTCGTTAATGCACAGCGGAATGTTAGATCTTGAATGTAATACAATGCAACAACAACAATGTTATCACTTCAATGAACAGTCAATTTCTTGTATGCATTGTCTACTGTCAGTACGACAAAAGCACATTTATTATGGTTTGTCTCATATGTTATATTCTGAATGCACAAAGGAAACTCACTTATGTTATGTGGTATCACTTAAGGGCACAACGGAATAAGTAAGCTCTTGTATGCAATGCTATGAAACAGATAATTTAGTTCACAACAGATAACTTAATCCTTGTAAGCATTGCAATGCAACAGTTCATATTTTCTTTTCTTTTTTTTCTTCTTTTTTTCTCAATACCCAACGGAATAAAGGTAGTTCTTGTATACACTGCAATCAAACACGTAGATATCTCATGTTATTCATCAATGTATCAAAAATATGTTATCTCTTAAATGCACAATGGAATAAGTTAGATCTTGAATGCAGTGCAATGTAACATCGCATATGTTATCTCCTGAATGCACAACGGAATAAGTTAGCTTTTGTATGCTATGAAACAGATAATTTAGTTCACAACAGATAATTTAGTTCTTGTAAGCATTGCAATGCAACAGCTCTTATTTTTATGTTTGTTTCTTCAATACCCAACAGAATAAGGTAGTTCTTATATACAAACAAACAAATACATATCTCTCATGTTATTCAGCTACATTGTAAGTGTAATGCAAGACAAACATATGTTATCTCCTGAAAGCACAACGGAATGAGTATGCAGTATTGTGTAATGCAATATTGTAATGCAACAGCACATTTTTATGCTATGGTAATGCAACAGTACATTTTTATGTTATCTGATCAATGCAAAGAGTAAAAAGTTCTTTCCTGTATGCAATGCAACGCAATACAGTTTATCTCACGTTATCATGCAATGCATCTTTGTTATGGTTTAGCCCTGAAGGCACAACGGAATGTTAGATCTTGTATGCAATTCAATGCAACCAACATATGTTATCTCCTCAATGCACAAATGAATAAGATAGTTTTTGCGTGGAATGAAATAGCACATTTGTTAAGTTTATCTCATATGTAATCTCCTGAATGCATTATGGAATGCGTTAGTTCTCAACGCAACAGCACATGTTATTCTTCACTACACAATCGAGCGTGTAATGCAACAGCACATTTTTATGTTTTGTCCAATGCACAACGGAACACAAGCTCTAATGTTCAATGCAATGAACATATGTTATAGTTTATCTCATTTGTTATTTCCTGAATGCACAACGGAATGAGTTAGTTTTTGTATGCATTACAATGCAACAGCACATGTTATTCTTCATTACACAATGAACTAACACATTATACGTGTAATGCAGCAGCACGTTTTTCTTATTTGTTTAATACACAGAGGATTAAGTTCCTGTATGCAATGCAATACAAAAGCACCTTTGTTATGGTTTATCTCTCATATGTTCTGAATGCACAAAGAATGCGTTAGTTCATGTGTGCAACTACGAATTTAGTAGTTCTTGTATGCATTGCAATGCAACTGCACGTTATGTGTTATCACCTAATGCTCACACGTTTGATGTTTTATCACATCAATGCACAATGGATAATTTAGTTTTGTACGCAATTTCAGTGCAACAGACCATATGTTGTGTTTTTTCTACAAAGACCAACGGAATAAGTTAGTTATTGTATAGTTAGTTAATGTATGCAATACAGTGCAATAGAGTTAATCTCATATGTTAACTCCTGAATGCAAAACGGAATGAGTTAGTTCTTGTATGCATTGCAATGCAACAGCACCTGTTATTCTTCACTACACAAAGGATTAAGTTAGTTGTTGTATGCAATGCAATACAAAAACAATTTTGTTATGGTTTATCTTTCATACGTTATATTCTGAATGCACAAAGAATCTGTTAGTTCTTGTGTGCAACAAGGAATTAGTAGTTCTTGTATGCATTGCAATGCTTCACGTCATGTGTTATCACCTAATGCACAAAGGAATAAAGTTAGTGCTTCTATGCCATGCAATGCAATACAGTTTATTTCACGTTATCGTGCAATGCAACTTTGTTATGATTTAACCCCGAATGTACAAAGGAATATGTGAGATCTTGTATGCACTGAAATGCAACCAACATATGTTATCTCGTCAGTGCACAAATGAATAAGTTAGTTATTGCGTGCAATGAAATAGCACATTTGTTAAGTTTATCTCGAATGTTATCTCCTGAATGCACTACGGAATGAGTTAGTTCTTGTTTGCATTGCAACGCAACAGCACATGCTATTCTTCACTACACAGTGGATTGTCACATCGTGCGTGTAATGCAACAGCACATTTTTAAGTTTTGTCCGATGCACAACGGAACACAAGCTTTTGTGTGCAATGCAATGCAACAGCACATGTTTTTATTTTATTTTTTTATTTTTTCTTCTTGAATGCCCAGTGGAATAAGTTATGAATCAATGCAATCAAAGAAGTGCATATCTTATATTATTGTTAACTGCACAATGAATTGTCACATTGTATGTATAATGCAATGCAACAAACATGTCTGTTAAACGAAGAACAGAATAATTAGATTTTGTATGCAATAATGCATGAGCACAGTTGTTGTTTATCTCATAAAGCCGAATTAGTTAGTTCTTGAATGCTTTGCAATGCAGCAGCACATGTTATGTGCACAAAGGAATAAATTAGTACATGTATGCAACACAGTGGAATAGAGTTTATCTCATATGCTATCCTTTGAATGCATAACGGAATGTTAGATCTTGTATGCGATGCAATACAATGCTAATTTGTTATAGTTTATCTCATATGTTATCTCCTGAATGCACAATGGAATGATTTATTTCTTGTATGTATTACAATGCAGCTGCGCGCTATGTGGTATCACTTCATACACAACAGATTGTTAGATCTTGTATGCAATGCAATGCAAAAAAACACGTAATCCTTAAAAAGCACAACGAAACAATTGCATTATAAAACAGAGCATGCTTTATGTATTATCACAAAAATGCACAACAGTTTTGTACGCAATTTCAATGCAGCAGCCCACATGTTGTGTTTTGTCACATCATATGTGTAATGCAACAGCACATTTTCATGCTATCTCGTTAATGCACAGCGGAATGTTAGATCTTGAATGTAATACAATGCAACAACAAAAATGTTATCACTTCAATGAACAGTCAATTTCTTGTAGGCATTGACTACTGTCAGTACGACAAAAGCACATTTATTATGGTTTGTCTCATATGTTATATTCTGAATGCACAAAGGAAACTCACTTATGTTATGTGGTATCACTTAAGGGCACAACGGAATAAGTAAGCTTTTGTATGCTATGTTATCTCCTAAATGCACAACGAAATAAGTTAGATCTTGTATGTCACTCCGCACAATGGATTGTCACATCATACCTGTAATGCAACAGCACACTTTTGTTATTTGTTCAATGCACAAAGGATTAAGTTCCTGTATGCAATGCAATACAAAAGCTCATTTGTCATGGTTTTTCTCTCATATGCTCTCATGTGCACAAAGGCGTTAGTTCTTGTGGGCAATTAGAAATTAGTTACTTCTTGAATGCTTTGCAATGTTATGTGTTATCTATTCAGTGCACAAAGGAATAAGCTAATGTATGCAATACAGTGCAATAGAGTTTATCACATATTTTATCTTCCGAATGCACAACGTAATGTGTAATTGTATGCATTGCAATGCAACAGCACGTTTTGTGTTATCACTTAATACACAAAGGAATACGTTCTTGTATGCAATGCAATGCAATAGAATTTATCTCACGTTATAACGCAATGCACCTTTGTTATGGTTTAGCCCTGAATGCACAACGGAATGTTTGACCTTGTATGCAATGCAATGCAACAAACAAATAAAAAGTTATCTCTCAAACGCACAAGATCTTGAATGCAATGCAATGTCATCACTTAATGCACAGCATAATAAGCAATGCAACGCAATAGAGTTTATCTCACATGTTATCATGCAATGCACATTTGTTACGGTTTAGCTTATATTTTATCCCTCGAATGCACAACGGAATGTTAGATCTTGTATGAAATGCAATTCAATTAATATGTTATCTCTTCAATACCAAAATGTAGAATTTAAAACATGTATGCAATGCAATGCAACAGAACGTTTTGTTTGATCTCTTCAATGCACAAAGGAACATGTCATTTCTTGTGTGCAATGCACATTTGTTATGGTTTAGCTCAGTTGTTAACTCCCAAACCTCATATGCATACAAGCAAGCTTGCAAGCTCTTAATTCCGTTAATCATAATACATATTATATGCTCTATTTAAGTGCATTACGAACAATGACTAACTCATTCTGTTATGCATTAACGAGATAACACACAACGCGTGCATTAACTTAATCCGTTATGCAGTGAAGAGATTAACACATGGCAGTAACTCTAAATAACTATTTTTTAAACTATTATGCTGAGCATTGAAGAAATTATGTGCTCTTACGAACTAAAATGTTACATACAATACATATATTTGCTGCATTGCAAAGCATACGAACTGTGCAATGTTTCCTTGTATTAAATAAAAGAACAACGAAATGCAAAATGGAATTAACACTTTCCTTTGTGCATTAAAGAGAAAACACAAATCATAAAAGATGTCGCATTGCCTTAAGTTTGCATTAAGTTGAGAACTGGTTCCTTGCACAATAAAAAATGATTCCTTATGCGCTGAAGAGAGAACACATTCTAATGTTACTTTAGCCATACAGAAGTCCATATTTGGCCTACTGAAGAGTCTTCGAAGATTAACTTTCTATACAGTCTCATTGCCTCACTCTGATGTTACTTCATTCATACAGAGGTCCATACTTACTGAACATTTTTCTGACCCAAATGTCCTCGATCATGAACTTTCTATACATTCTCATTGCCTCACTCTGATATTAGGTCAGCCACACAGAGAAGTCCAAATTTGACCTGCTGAACATATTTCTGACCCAAGAGTCCTCGATCAGGATTTTTAAAATTAGACTCATTGACTCTATTTGATTTTATTTCAGCCATACAGAAGTCCAATTATGACCTAATGGACATATTTCTGGCCAAAGAGTATTCAATACTGAACTTTTTACATATTCTCAGTGTGCATTCTGATGTCACATCAGCCATATAGATGTCCATATTTGAATTACTGAACATATTTCTGACCTAAGCGTCTTTGAAGATTAACTTTCCCTACAGTCTCATTGCCTCATTCTAATGTTACTTTAGCCATACAGAAGTCGATTTTTGACCTGCTGAACATATTTCTGACCCAAAAGTCCTCGATCATGAACTTTCAATTCAGACTCTGACTCTTTTTGATTGTATTTCAACAATACAGAAGTCCATATTTTACCTGCTTTTTTTCTATCCCAAAAGTTCTCGATCAAGAACTTTCTTCTCATACGTGTAAGTCTCATTCTAGTGTTACGTCAACTATACAGAAGTCCAAATTTGACCTATTGTACATATTTTTTATGCAAGTGTCCTCGATCATGAGCTTTCGATTCAGACTCATTGACTCACTCAGATATTACTTCAGCCATACAGAACTCCATATTTGGCCTACTGAAGAGTCTTCAAAGATGAACTCTCTATACTGTCTCCTTGCCTCACTCTAATGTTACTTCAGCCATAGAGTAATTGATTTTGACCTGCTTAACATATTTCTGACCCAAGAGTCCTCGATCAAGATTTTTCAAATTAGACTCATTGACTCTTTTTGATTTTATTTCAGCCATACAGAAGTCCAATTATGACCTAATGGACATATTTCTGGCCAAAGAGTATTCAATACTGAACTTTTTACATATACTCAGTGTGCATTCTGATGTCACATCAGCCATATAGATGTCCATATTTGAATTACTGAACATATTTCTGACCTAAGCGTCTTTGAAGATTAACTTTCCCTACAGTCTCATTGCCTCATTCTAATGTTACTTTAGCCATACAGAAGTCGATTTTTGACCTGCTGAACATATTTCTGACCCAAAAGTCCTCGATCATGAACTTTCAATTCAGACTCTGACTCTTTTTGATTGTATTTCAACAATACAGAAGTCCATATTTTACCTGCTTTTTTTCTATCCCAAAAGTTCTCGATCAAGAACTTTCTTCTCATACGTGTAAGTCTCATTCTAGTGTTACGTCAACTATACAGAAGTCCAAATTTGACCTATTGTACATATTTTTTATGCAAGTGTCCTCGATCATGAGCTTTCGATTCAGACTCATTGACTCACTCAGATATTACTTCAGCCATACAGAACTCCATATTTGGCCTACTGAAGAGTCTTCAAAGATGAACTCTCTATACTGTCTCCTTGCCTCACTCTAATGTTACTTCAGCCATAGAGTAATTGATTTTGACCTGCTTAACATATTTCTGACCCAAGAGTCCTCGATCAAGATTTTTCAAATTAGACTCATTGACTCTTTTTGATTTTATTTCAGCCATACAGAAGTCCAATTATGACCTAATGGACATATTTCTGGCCAAAGAGTATTCAATACTGAACTTTTTACATATACTCAGTGTGCATTCTGATGTCACATCAGCCATATAGATGTCCATATTTGAATTACTGAACATATTTCTGACCTAAGCGTCTTTGAAGATGAACTTTCCCTACAGTCTCATTGCCTCATTCTAATGTTACTTTAGCCATACAGAAGTCGATTTCTGACCTGCTGAACATATTTCTGACCCAAAAGTCCTCGATCATGAGCTTTCAATTCAGACTCATTGACTCACTCAGATATTATTTCAGCCATACAGAACTCCATATTTGGCCTACTGAAAAGTCTTCAAAGATGAACTCTCTATACAGTCTCCTTGCCTCACTCTAATGTTACATAAGCCATACAGAAGTCGATTTTTGACCTACTGAACATATTTCTGACCCAACAGTCCTCGATCATGAACTTTCAATTCAGACTCTGACTCTTTTTGATTTTATTTCAACAATACAGAAGTCCATATTTTACCTGCTTTCTTTCTATCCCAAAAGTTCTCGATCAAGAACTTTCTTCACATACGCATAGCCTCATTCTAGTGTTACGTCAACTATACAGTAGTCCAAACTTGACCTATTGTACAAATTTCTGATGCAAGTGTCCTTGATCATGAGCTTTCAATTCAGACTCATTGACTCACTCAGATATTACTTCAGCCATACAGAACTCCATATTTGGCCTACTGAAGAGTCTTCAAAGATGAACTCTCTGTACAGTCTCCTTGCCTCACTCTAATGTTACTTAAGCCATACAGAAGTCGATTTTTGACCTGCTGAACATATTTCTGACCCAAGAGTCCTCGATCAGGATTTTTCAAATTAGACTCATTGACTCTTTTTGATTTTATTTCAGCCATACAGAAGTCCATATTTGAACTAATGGACATATTTCTCGCCAAACAGTATTCACTATTGAACTTTTTACATATACTCAATGATGCATTCTGGTGTCAGAACAGCCACATAGCAGTCCATATTGGAATTACTGAATATTTTTCTGACCCAAGAGTCCTCGATAATGAACTATCAATCCAGACTCATTGAATGCTTTTGATTTTTTTCAGTCATACAGAAGTCCATATTTGACCTAATGGACATATTTCTGGCCAAAGAGTATTCACTATTGAACTTTTTACATATACTCAATGATGCATTCTGGTGTCAAAACAGCCACATAGAAGTCCATATTTGAATCACTGAAGATATTTCTGACCCAAGATTCTTCGAAGATGAACTTTCCATATAGTCTTAATTGCCTCATTCTAATTTTACTTTAGCCATACAGAAGTCAATGCCTGAACTACTGAACATATTTCTGACCCAAAGGTCAGATCATGAACTTTAAATTCAGACTCATTGACTCAGATGTTATTTCAGCCATACAGAACTCCATATTTGGCCTACTGAAGAGTCTTTAAAGATGAACTCTCTATACAGTCTCCTTGACTCACTCTAATGTTACTTCAGCCATACAGAACTCCATATTTGGCCTACTGAAGAGTCTTCAAAGATGAACTCTCTATACAGTCTCCTTGCCTCACTCTAATGTTACTTCAGCCATAGAGTAGTCGATTTTGACATGCTTAACATATTTCTGACCCAAGAGTCCTCGATCAAGATTTTTCAAATTAGACTCATTGACTCTTTTTGATTTTATTTCAGCCATACAGAAGTCCATATATGACCTAATGGACATATTTCTGGCCAAAGAGTATTCAATATTGAACTCTTTACATATACTCAGTGTGCATTTTGATGTCACATCAGCCATATAGATGTCCATATTTGAATTACTGAACATATTTCTGACCTAAGCGTCTTTGAAGATGAACTTTCCCTACAGTCTCATTGCCTCATTCTAATGTTACTTTAGCCATACAGAAGTCCATATTTGGCCTACTGAAGAGTCTTCGAAGATGAACTTTCTATACAGTCTCATTGCCTCACTCTAATGTTACTTAAGCCATACAGAAGTCGATTTTTGACCTGCTGAACATATTTCTGACCCAAAAGTCCTCGATCATGAACTTTCAATTCAGACTCTGACTCTTTTTGATTGTATTTCAACAATACAGAAGTCCATATTTTACCTGCTTTTTTTCTATCCCAAAAGTTCTCGATCAAGAACTTTCTTCACATACGTGTAAGTCTCATTCTAGTGTTACGTCAACTATACATAAGTCCAAATTTGACCTATTGTACATATTTTTTATGCAAGTGTCCTCGATCATGAGCTTTCGATTCAGACTCATTGACTCACTCAGATATTACTTCAGCCATACAGAACTCCATATTTGGCCTACTGAAGAGTCTTCAAAGATGAACTCTCTGTACAGTCTCCTTGCCTCACTCTAATGTTACTTAAGCCATACAGAAGTCGATTTTTGACCTGCTGAACATATTTCTGACCCAAGAGTCCTCGATCAGGATTTTTCAAATTAGACTCATTGACTCTTTTTGATTTTATTTCAGCCATACAGAAGTCCATATTTGAACTAATGGACATATTTCTCGCCAAACAGTATTCACTATTGAACTTTTTACATATACTCAATGATGCATTCTGGTGTCAGAACAGCCACATAGCAGTCCATATTGGAATTACTGAATATTTTTCTGACCCAAGAGTCCTCGATAATGAACTATCAATCCAGACTCATTGAATGCTTTTGATTTTTTTCAGTCATACAGAAGTCCATATTTGACCTAATGGACATATTTCTGGCCAAAGAGTATTCACTATTGAACTTTTTACATATACTCAATGATGCATTCTGGTGTCAAAACAGCCACATAGAAGTCCATATTTGAATCACTGAAGATATTTCTGACCCAAGATTCTTCGAAGATGAACTTTCAATTCAGACTCTGACTCTTTTTGATTGTATTTCAACAATACAGAAGTCCATATTTTACCTGCTTTTTTTCTATCCCAAAAGTTCTCGATCAAGAACTTTCTTCACATACGTGTAAGTCTCATTCTAGTGTTACGTCAACTATACAGAAGTCCAAATTTGACCTATTGTACATATTTTTTATGCAAGTGTCCTCGATCATGAGCTTTCGATTCAGACTCATTGACTCACTCAGATATTACTTCAGCCATACAGAACTCCATATTTGGCCTACTGAAGAGTCTTCAAAGATGAACTCTCTGTACAGTCTCCTTGCCTCACTCTAATGTTACTTAAGCCATACAGAAGTCGATTTTTGACCTGCTGAACATATTTCTGACCCAAGAGTCCTCGATCAGGATTTTTCAAATTAGACTCATTGACTCTTTTTGATTTTATTTCAGCCATACAGAAGTCCATATTTGAACTAATGGACATATTTCTCGCCAAACAGTATTCACTATTGAACTTTTTACATATACTCAATGATGCATTCTGGTGTCAGAACAGCCACATAGCAGTCCATATTGGAATTACTGAATATTTTTCTGACCCAAGAGTCCTCGATAATGAACTATCAATCCAGACTCATTGAATGCTTTTGATTTTTTTCAGTCATACAGAAGTCCATATTTGACCTAATGGACATATTTCTGGCCAAAGAGTATTCACTATTGAACTTTTTATATATACTCAATGATGCATTCTGGTGTCAAAACAGCCACATAGAAGTCCATATTTGAATCACTGAAGATATTTCTGACCCAAGATTCTTCGAAGATGAACTTTCCATATAGTCTTAATTGCCTCATTCTAATTTTACTTTAGCCATACAGAAGTCAATGCCTGAACTACTGAACATATTTCTGACCCAAAGGTCAGATCATGAACTTTAAATTCAGACTCATTGACTCAGATGTTATTTCAGCCATACAGAACTCCATATTTGGCCTACTGAAGAGTCTTTAAAGATGAACTCTCTATACAGTCTCCTTGACTCACTCTAATGTTACTTCAGCCGATTGAGTAGTCGATTTTGACATGCTTAACATATTTCTGACCCAAGAGTCCTCGATCAAGATTTTTCAAATTAGACTCATTGACTCTTTTTGATTTTATTTCAGCCATACAGAAGTCCATATATGACCTAATGGACATATTTCTGGCCAAAGAGTATTCAATATTGAACTCTTTACATATACTCAGTGTGCATTCTGATGTCACATCAGCCATATAGATGTCCATATTTGAATTACTGAACATATTTCTGACCTAAGCGTCTTTGAAGATGAACTTTCCCTACAGTCTCATTGCCTCATTCTAATGTTACTTTAGCCATACAGAAGTCCATATTTGGCCTACTGAAGAGTCTTCGAAGATGAACTTTCTATACAGTCTCATTGCCTCACTCTAATGTTACTTAAGCCATACAGAAGTCGATTTTTGACCTGCTGAACATATTTCTGACCCAAAAGTCCTCGATCATGAACTTTCAATTCAGACTCTGACTCTTTTTGATTGTATTTCAACAATACAGAAGTCCATATTTTACCTGCTTTTTTTCTATCCCAAAAGTTCTCGATCAAGAACTTTCTTCACATACGTGTAAGTCTCATTCTAGTGTTACGTCAACTATACAGAAGTCCAAATTTGACCTATTGTACATATTTTTTATGCAAGTGTCCTCGATCATGAGCTTTCGATTCAGACTCATTGACTCACTCAGATATTACTTCAGCCATACAGAACTCCATATTTGGCCTACTGAAGAGTCTTCAAAGATGAACTCTCTATACTGTCTCCTTGCCTCACTCTAATGTTACTTCAGCCATAGAGTAATTGATTTTGACCTGCTTAACATATTTCTGACCCAAGAGTCCTCGATCAAGATTTTTCAAATTAGACTCATTGACTCTTTTTGATTTTATTTCAGCCATACAGAAGTCCAATTATGACCTAATGGACATATTTCTGGCCAAAGAGTATTCAATACTGAACTTTTTACATATACTCAGTGTGCATTCTGATGTCACATCAGCCATATAGATGTCCATATTTGAATTACTGAACATATTTCTGACCTAAGCGTCTTTGAAGATGAACTTTCCCTACAGTCTCATTGCCTCATTCTAATGTTACTTTAGCCATACAGAAGTTGATTTCTGACCTGCTGAATATTTCTGACCCAAAAGTCCTCGATCATGAACTTTCAATTCAGACTCTGACTCTTTTTGATTGTATTTCAATAATACAGAAGTCCATATTTTACCTGCTTTTTTTCTATCCCAAAAGTTCTCGATCAAGAACTTTCTTCACATACGTGTAAGTCTCATTCTAGTGTTACGTCAACTATACAGAAGTCCAAACTTGACCTATTGTACATATTTCTGATGCAAGTGTCCTTGATCATGAGCTTTCAATTCAGACTCATTGACTCACTCAGATATTACTTCAGCCATACAGAACTCCATATTTGGCCTACTGAAGAGTCTTCAAAGATGAACTCTCTGTACAGTCTCCTTGCCTCACTCTAATGTTACTTAAGCCATACAGAAGTCGATTTTTGACCTGCTGAACATATTTCTGACCCAAGAGTCCTCGATCAGGATTTTTCAAATTAGACTCATTGACTCTTTTTTATTTTATTTCAGCCATACAGAAGTCCATATTTGAACTAATGGACATATTTCTCGCCAAACAGTATTCACTATTGAACTTTTTACATATACTCAATGATGCATTCTGGTGTCAGAACAGCCACATAGCAGTCCATATTGGAATTACTGAATATTTTTCTGACCCAAGAGTCCTCGATAATGAACTATCAATCCAGACTCATTGACTCTTTTTTATTTTATTTCAGCCATACAGAAGTCCATATTTGGCCTACTGAAGAGTCTTCGAAGATGAACTTTCTATACAGTCTCATTGCCTCACTCTAATGTTACTTAAGCCATACAGAAGTCGATTTTTGACCTGCTGAACATATTTCTGACCCAAAAGTCCTCGATCATGAACTTTCAATTCAGACTCTGACTCTTTTTGATTGTATTTCAACAATACAGAAGTCCATATTTTACCTGCTTTTTTTCTATCCCAAAAGTTCTCGATCAAGAACTTTCTTCACATACGTGTAAGTCTCATTCTAGTGTTACGTCAACTATACAGAAGTCCAAATTTGACCTATTGTACATATTTTTTATGCAAGTGTCCTCGATCATGAGCTTTCGATTCAGACTCATTGACTCACTCAGATATTACTTCAGCCATACAGAACTCCATATTTGGCCTACTGAAGAGTCTTCAAAGATGAACTCTCTATACTGTCTCCTTGCCTCACTCTAATGTTACTTCAGCCATAGAGTAATTGATTTTGACCTGCTTAACATATTTCTGACCCAAGAGTCCTCGATCAAGATTTTTCAAATTAGACTCATTGACTCTTTTTGATTTTATTTCAGCCATACAGAAGTCCAATTATGACCTAATGGACATATTTCTGGCCAAAGAGTATTCAATACTATGAGACTGAATTGAAAGCTCATGATCGAGGACACTTGCATCAGAAATATGTACAATAGGTCAAATTTGGACTTCTGTATAGTTGACGTAACACTAGAATGAGGCTATACGTATGTGAAGAAAGTTCTTTATCGAGAACTTTTGGGATAGAAAAAAGCAGGTAAAATATGGACTTCTGTATTGTTGAAATAAAATCAAAAAGAGTCAGAGTCTGAATTGAAAGTTCATGATCGAGGACTTTAGGGTCAGAAATATGTTCAGAAGTTCAAAAATCGACTTCTGTTTGGCTTAAGTAACATTAGAGTGAGGCAATGAGTATGTATAGAAAGTTCATCTTCGAAGACTCTTCAGTAGGCCTAATATGGACTTCTGTATGGCTAAAGTAAAATTAGAATGAGGCAATGAGACTGTAGGGAAAGTTTATCTTCAAAGACTCTTGGGTTAGAAATATGTTCAGTAATTCAAATATGGACATCTATATGGCTGATGTGACATCAGAATGCACACTGAGTATATTTAAAAAGTTCAATATTGAATACTCTTTGGCCAGAAATATGTCCATTAGGTCATATATGGACTTCTGTATGGCTGAAATAAAATCAAACAGAGTTAATGAGTCTAATTTGAAAAATCGTGCTCGAGGACTCTTGGGTCAGAAATATGTTAAGCAGGTCAAAATCGACTTCTGTATGGCTTAAGTAACATTAGTGTGAGGCAAGGAGACTGTATAGAGAGTTCATCTTCGAAGACTCTTCAGTAGGCCAAATATGGACTTCTGTATGGCTAAAGTAATATCTGAGTGAGTCAATGAGTCTGAATTGAAAGTTCATGATCGAGGTCTCTTGGATCAGAAATATGTTAAGCAGGTCAAAATCGACTACTCAATGGCTGAAGTAACATTAGAGTGAGGCAAGGAGACTGTATAGAGAGTTCATCTTTGAAGACTCTTCAGTAGGCCAAATATGGAGTTCTGTATGGCTGAAATAACATCTGAGTCAATGAGTCTGAATTGAAAGTTCATGATCTGACCTTTGGGTCAGAAATATGTTCAGTAGTTCAGGCATTGACTTCTGTATGGCTAAAGTAAAATTAGAATGAGGCAATTAAGACTGTATGGAAAGTTCATCTTCGAAGACTCTTGGGTCAGAAATATCTTCAGTGATTCAAATATGGACATCTATATGGCTGATGTGACATCAGAGTGCATCATTGAGTATTTGTAAAAAGTTCAAAAAAGTTCAATATTGAATACTCTTTGGCCAGAAATATGTTCATTAGGTCAAATATGGACTTCTGTATGGCTGAAATAAAATCAAACAGAGTCAATGAGTCTAATTTGAAAAATCCTGATCGAGGACTCTTGGGTCAGAAATATGTTCAAAAGGTCAAAAATCGATTTCTGTATGGCTTAAGTAACATTAGAGTGAGGCAAGGAGACTGTATAGAGAGTTCATCTTTGAAGACTCTTCAGTAGGCCAAATATGGAGTTCTGTATGGTTGAAGTAATATCTGAGTGAGTCAATGAGTCTGAATTGAAAGTTCATGATCGAGGTCTCTTGGGTCAGAAATATGTTCAGTAGTACAAGTATGGACTACTGTATGGCTAAAGTAACATTAGAATGAGGCAATGAGACTGTATGGAAAGTTCATCTTCAAAGACTCTTGGGTCAGAAATATGTTGAAAAATTCAAATATGGACATCTATATGGCTGATGTGACATCAGAGTGCATCATTGAGTATTTGTAAAAAGTTCAATATTGAATTATCTTTTGCCAGAAATATGTCCATTAGGTCATATATGGACTTCTGTATGGCTGAAATAAAATCAAAAAGAGTCAATGATTCTAATTTGAAAAATCATGATCGAGGACTCTTGGGTCAGAAATATGTTAAGCAGGTCAAAATCGACTACTCTATGGCTGAAGTAACATTACAGTGAGGCAAGGAGACTGTATAGAGATTTCATCTTTGAAGACTCTTCAGTAGGCCAATTATGGAGTTCTGTATGGCTGAAATAACATCTTAGTCAATGAGTCTGAATTGAAAGTTCATGATCGAGGTCTCTTGGGTCAGAAATATGTTCAGTAGTTCAGGCATTGACTTCTCTATGGCTAAAGTAAAATTAGAATGAGGCAATTAAGACTGTATGGAAAGTTCATCTTCGAAGACTCTTGTGTCAGAAATATCATCAGTGATTCAAATATGGACTTCTATTTGGCTGATGTGACATCAGAGTGCATCATTGAGTATTTGTAAAAAGTTCAATATTGAATACTCTTTGGCCAGAAATATGTCCATTACGTCATATATGTACTTCTGTATGGCTGAAATAAAATCAAAAAGAGTCAATGATTCTAATTTGAAAAATCATGATCGAGGACTCTTGGGTCAGAAATATGTTGAGCAGGTCAAAATCGACTACTCTATGGCTGAAGTAACATTAGAGTGAGGCAAGGAGACTGTATAGAGAGTTCATCTTTGAAGACTCTTCAGTAGGCCAAATATGGAGTTCTGTATGGTTGAAGTAATATCTGAGTGAGTCAATGAGTCTGAATTGAAAGTTCATGATCGAGGTCTCTTGGGTCAGAAATATGTTCAGTAGTACAAGTATGGACTACTGTATGGCTAAAGTAATATTAGAATGAGGCAATGAGACTGTATGGAAAGTTCATCTTCAAAGACTCTTGGGTCAGAAATATGTTCAAAAATTCAAATATGGACATCTATGTGGCTGATGTGACACCAGAATGCATCATTGAGTATATGTAAAAAGTTCAATAGTGAATACTCTTTGGCCAGAAATATGTTCATTAGGTCAAATATGGACTTCTGTATGGCTGATATAAAATCAAAAGCATTCAATGATTCTGGATTGATAGTTCATTATCGAGGACTCTTGGGTCAGAAATATCTTCAGTGATTCAAATATGGACTTTTATGTGGCTGATGTGACACCAGAATGCATCAATGAGTATATGTAAAAAGTTCAATATTGAATACTGTTTGGCGAGAAATATGTCCATTAGGTCAAATATGGACTTCTGTATGGCTGAAATAAAATCAAAAAGAGTCAATGAGTCTAATTTGAAAAATCCTGATTGAGGACTCTTGGGTCAGACATATGTCCAGAAGGTCAAAAATCGACTTCTGTATGGCTTAAGTAACATTAGAGTGAGGCAAGGAGACTGTATAGAGAGTTCATCTTTGAAGACTCTTCAGTAGGCCAAATATGGAGTTCTGTATGGCTGAAGTCATATCTGAGTGAGTCAATGAGTCTGAATTGAAAGCTCATGATCGAGGACACTTGCATCAGAAATATGTACAATAGGTCAAATTTGGACTTCTGTATAGTTGACGTAACACTAGAATGAGGCTATACGTATGTGAAGAAAGTTCTTGATCGAGATCTTTTGGGATAGAAAAAAGCAGGTAAAATATGGACTTCTGTATTGTTGAAATAAAATCAAAAAGAGTCAGAGTCTGAATTGAAAGTTCATGATCGAGGACTTTTGGATCAGAAATATGTTCAGCAGGTCAAAAATCGACTTCTGTATGGCTTAAGTAACATTAGAGTAAGGCAATGAGACTGTATAGAAAGTTCATCTTCGAAGACTCTTCAGTAGGTTAAACATGGACCGCTGTATGGCTTAAGTAACATTAGAGTGAGGCAAGGAGACTGTATAGAGAGTTCATCTTTGAAGACTCTTCAGTAGGCCAAATATGGAGTTCTTTATGGCTGAAGTAATATCTGAGTGAGTCAATGAGTCTAATTTGAAAAATCATGATCGAGGACTCTTGGGTCAGAAATATGTTAAGCAGGTCAAAATCGACTACTCTATGGCTGAAGTAACATTAGAGTGACGCAAGGAGACTGTATAGAGAATTCATCTTTGAAGACTCTTCAGTAGGCCAAATATGGAGTTCTGTATGGCTGAAATAACATCTGAGTCAATGAGTCTGAATTGAAAGTTCATGATCTGACCTTTGGGTCAGAAATATTTTCAGTACTTCAGGCATTGACATCTGCATGGCTAAAGTAAAATTAGAATGAGGCAATTAAGACTGTATGGAAAGTTCATCTTCGAAGAATCTTGGGTCAGAAATATCTTCAGTGATTCAAATATGGACTTCTATGTGGCTGATGTGACACCAGAATGCATCATTGAGTATATGTAAAAAGTTCAATATTGAATACTCTTTGGCCAGAAATGTGTCCATTAGGTCATATATGGACTTCTGTATGGCTGAAATAAAATCAAAAAGAGTCATGATCGAGGACTCTTGGGTCAGAAATATGTTAAGCAGGTCAAAATCGACTACTCTATGGCTGAAGTAACATTAGAGTGAGGCAAGGAGACTGTATAGAGAATTCATCTTTGAAGACTCTTCAGTAGGCCAAATATGGAGTTCTGTATGGCTGAAATACCATCTGAGTCAATGAGTCTGAATTGAAAGTTCATGATCTGACCTTTGGGTCAGAAATATGTTCAGTAGTTCAGGCATTGACTTCTGTATGGCTAAAGTAAAATTAGCATGAGGCAATTAAGACTGTATGGAAAGTTCATCTTCGAAGAAACTTGGGTCAGAAATATGTTAAGCAGGTCAAAATCGACTACTCTATGGCTGAAGTAACATTAGAGTGTGGCAAGGAGACTGTATAGAGAGTTCATCTTTGAAGACTCTTCAGTAGGCCAAATATGGAGTTCTGTATGGCTGAAATACCATCTGTGTCAATGAGTCTGAATTGAAAGTTGATGATCTGACCTTTGGGTCAGAAATATGTTCAGTAGTTCAGGCATTGACTTCTGTATGGCTAAAGTAAAATTAGAATGAGGCAATTAAGACTGTATGGAAAGTTCATCTTCAAAGACTCTTGGGTCAGAAATATCATCAGTGATTCAAATATGGACTTCTATGTGGCTGATGTGACATCAGAGTGCATCATTGAGTATTTGTAAAAAATTCAATATTGAATACTCTTTGGCCAGAAATATGTCCATTACGTCATATATGTACTACTGTATGGCTGAAATAAAATCAAAAAGAGTCAATGATTCTAATTTGAAAAATCATGATCGAGGACTCTTGGGTCAGAAATATGTTGAGCAGGTCAAAATCGACTACTCTATGGCTGAAGTAACATTAGAGTGAAGCAAGGAGACTGTATAGAGAGTTCATCTTTGAAGACTCTTCAGTAGGCCAAATATGGAGTTCTGTATGGTTGAAGTAATATCTGAGTGAGTCAATGAGTCTGAATTGAAAGTTCATGATCGAGGTCTCTTAGGTCAGAAATATGTTCAGTAGTACAAGTATGGACTACTGTATGGCTAAAGTAAAATTAGAATGAGGCAATGAGACTGTATGGAAAGTTCATCTTCAAAGACTCTTGGGTCAGAAATATGTTCAAAAATTCAAATATGGACATCTATGTGGCTGATGTGACACCAGAATGCATCACTGAGTATATGTAAAAAGTTCAATAGTGAATACTCTTTGGCCAGAAATATGTTCATTAGGTCAAATATGGACTTCTGTATGGCTGAAATAAAATCAAAAGCATTCAATGATTCTGGATTGATAGTTCATTATCGAGGACTCTTGGGTCAGAAATATGTTCAGTAATTCCAATATGGACTTCTATATAGCTGATGTGACACCAGAATGCATCACTGAGTATATGTAAAAAGTTCAATATTGAATACTGTTTGGCGAGAAATATGTCCATTAGGTCAAATATGGACTTCTGTATGGCTGAAATAAAATCAAAAAGAGTCAATGAGTCTAATTTGAAAAATCCTGATCGAGGACTCTTGGGTCAGAAATATGTTCAGAAGGTCAAAAATCGACTTCTGTATGGCTTAAGTAACATTAGAGTGAGGCAAGGAGACTGTATAGAGAGTTCATCTTTGAAGACTCTTCAGTAGGCCAAATATGGAGTTCTGTATGGTTGAAGTAATATCTGAGTGAGTCAATGAGTCTGAATTGAAAGTTCATGATCGAGGTCTCTTGGGTCAGAAATATGTTCAGTAGTACAAGTATGGACTACTGTATGGCTAAAGTAACATTAGAATGAGGCAATGAGACTGTATGGAAAGTTCATCTTCAAAGACTCTTGGGTCAGAAATATGTTGAAAAATTCAAATATGGACATCTATATGGCTGATGTGACATCAGAGTGCATCATTGAGTATTTGTAAAAAGTTCAATATTGAATACTCTTTTGCCAGAAATATGTCCATTAGGTCATATATGGACTTCTGTATGGCTGAAATAAAATCAAAAAGAGTCAATGAATCTAATTTGAAAAATCATGATCGAGGACTCTTGGGTCAGAAATATGTTAAGCAGGTCAAAATCGACTACTCTATGGCTGAAGTAACATTAGAGTGAGGCAAGGAGACTGTATAGAGAGTTCATCTTTGAAGACTCTTCAGTAGGCCAATTATGGAGTTCTGTATGGCTGAAATAACATCTTAGTCAATGAGTCTGAATTGAAAGTTCATGATCGAGGTCTCTTGGGTCAGAAATATGTTTAGTAGTTCAGGCATTGACTTCTCTATGGCTAAAGTAAAATTAGAATGAGGCAATTAAGACTGTATGGAAAGTTCATCTTCGAAGACTCTTGTGTCAGAAATATCATCAGTGATTCAAATATGGACTTCTTTGTGGCTGATGTGACATCAGAGTGCATCATTGAGTATTTGTAAAAAGTTCAATATTGAATACTCTTTGGCCAGAAATATGTCCATTACGTCATATATGTACTTCTGTATGGCTGAAATAAAATCAAAAAGAGTCAATGATTCTAATTTGAAAAATCATGATCGAGGACTCTTGGGTCAGAAATATGTTGAGCAGGTCAAAATCGACTACTCTATGGCTGAAGTAACATTAGAGTGAGGCAAGGAGACTGTATAGAGAGTTCATCTTTGAAGACTCTTCAGTAGGCCAAATATGGACTTCTGTATGGTTGAAGTAATATCTGAGTGAGTCAATGAGTCTGAATTGAAAGTTCATGATCGAGGCCTCTTGGGTCAGAAATATGTTCAGTAGTACAAGTATGGACTACTGTATGGCTAAAGTAACATTAGATTGAGGCAATGAGACTGTATGGAAAGTTCATCTTCAAAGACTCTTGGGTCAGAAATATTTTCAAAAATTCAAATATGGACATCTATGTGGCTGATGTGACACCAGAATGCATCATTGAGTATATGTAAAAAGTTCAATAGTGAATACTCTTTGGCCAGAAATATGTTCATTGGGTCAAATATGGACTTCTGTATGGCTGATATAAAATCAAAAGCATTCAATGATTCTGGATTGATAGTTCATTATCGAGGACTCTTGGGTCAGAAATATCTTCAGTGATTCAAATATGGACTTTTATGTGGCTGATGTGACACCAGAATGCATCAATGAGTATATGTAAAAAGTTCAATATTGAATACTGTTTGGCGAGAAATATGTCCATTAGGTCAAATATGGACTTCTGTATGGCTGAAATAAAATCAAAAAGAGTCAATGAGTCTAATTTGAAAAATCCTGATTGAGGACTCTTGGGTCAGACATATGTCCAGAAGGTCAAAAATCGACTTCTGTATGGCTTAAGTAACATTAGAGTGAGGCAAGGAGACTGTATAGAGAGTTCATCTTTGAAGACTCTTCAGTAGGCCAAATATGGAGTTCTGTATGGCTGAAGTCATATCTGAGTGAGTCAATGAGTCTGAATTGAAAGCTCATGATCGAGGACACTTGCATCAGAAATATGTACAATAGGTCAAATTTGGACTTCTGTATAGTTGACGTAACACTAGAATGAGGCTATACGTATGTGAAGAAAGTTCTTGATCGAGATCTTTTGGGATAGAAAAAGCAGGTAAAATATGGACTTCTGTATTGTTGAAATAAAATCAAAAAGAGTCAGAGTCTGAATTGAAAGTTCATGATCGAGGACTTTTGGATCAGAAATATGTTCAGCAGGTCAAAAATCGACTTCTGTATGGCTTAAGTAACATTAGAGTAAGGCAATGAGACTGTATAGAAAGTTCATCTTCGAAGACTCTTCAGTAGGTTAAACATGGACCGCTGTATGGCTTAAGTAACATTAGAGTGAGGCAAGGAGACTGTATAGAGAGTTCATCTTTGAAGACTCTTCAGTAGGCCAAATATGGAGTTCTTTATGGCTGAAGTAATATCTGAGTGAGTCAATGAGTCTAATTTGAAAAATCATGATCGAGGACTCTTGGGTCAGAAATATGTTAAGCAGGTCAAAATCGACTACTCTATGGCTGAAGTAACATTAGAGTGAGGCAAGGAGACTGTATAGAGAATTCATCTTTGAAGACTCTTCAGTAGGCCAAATATGGAGTTCTGTATGGCTGAAATAACATCTGAGTCAATGAGTCTGAATTGAAAGTTCATGATCTGACCTTTGGGTCAGAAATATTTTCAGTACTTCAGGCATTGACATCTGCATGGCTAAAGTAAAATTAGAATGAGGCAATTAAGACTGTATGGAAAGTTCATCTTCGAAGAATCTTGGGTCAGAAATATCTTCAGTGATTCAAATATGGACTTCTATGTGGCTGATGTAACACCAGAATGCATCATTGAGTATATGTAAAAAGTTCAATATTGAATACTCTTTGGCCAGAAATGTGTCCATTAGGTCATATATGGACTTCTGTATGGCTGAAATAAAATCAAAAAGAGTCATGATCGAGGACTCTTGGGTCAGAAATATGTTAAGCAGGTCAAAATCGACTACTCTATGGCTGAAGTAACATTAGAGTGAGGCAAGGAGACTGTATAGAGAATTCATCTTTGAAGACTCTTCAGTAGGCCGAATATGGAGTTCTGTATGGCTGAAATACCATCTGAGTCAATGAGTCTGAATTGAAAGTTCATGATCTGACCTTTGGGTCAGAAATATGTTCAGTAGTTCAGGCATTGACTTCTGTATGGCTAAAGTAAAATTAGAATGAGGCAATTAAGACTGTATGGAAAGTTCATCTTCGAAGAAACTTGGGTCAGAAATATGTTAAGCAGGTCAAAATCGACTACTCTATGGCTGAAGTAACATTAGAGTGAGGCAAGGAGACTGTATAGAGAGTTCATCTTTGAAGACTCTTCAGTAGGCCAAATATGGAGTTCTGTATGGCTGAAATACCATCTGTGTCAATAAGTCTGAATTGAAAGTTGATGATCTGACCTTTGGGTCAGAAATATGTTCAGTAGTTCAGGCTTTGACTTCTGTATGGCTAAAGTAAAATTAGAAAGTTCATCTTCGAAGACTCTTGTATCAGAAATATCATCATTGATTCAAATATGGACTTCTATGTGGCTGATGTGACATCAGAGTGCATCATTGAGTATTTGTAAAAAGTTCAATATTGAATACTCTTTGGCCAGAAATATGTCCATTAGGTCATATATGTACTTCTGTATGGCTGAAATAAAATCAAAAAGAGTCAATGATTCTAATTTGAAAAATCATGATCGAGGACTCTTGGGTCAGAAATATGTTGAGCAGGTCAAAATCGACTACTCTATGGCTGAAGTAACATTAGAGTGAGGCAAGGAGATTGTATAGAGAGTTCATCTTTGAAGACTCTTCAGTAGGCCAAATATGGAGTTCTGTATGGTTGAAGTAATATCTGAGTGAGTCAATGAGTCTGAATTGAAAGTTCATGATCGAGGTCTCTTGGGTCAGAAATATGTTCAGTAGTACAAGTATGGACTACTGTATGGCTAAAGTAACATTAGAATGAGGCAATGAGACTGTATGGAAAGTTCATCTTCAAAGACTCTTGGGTCAGAAATATGTTGAAAAATTCAAATATGGACATCTATATGGCTGATGTGACATCAGAGTGCATCATTGAGTATTTGTAAAAAGTTCAATATTGAATACTCTTTTGCCAGAAATATGTCCATTAGGTCATATATGGACTTCTGTATGGCTGAAATAAAATCAAAAAGAGTCAATGAATCTAATTTGCAAAATCATGATCGAGGACTCTTGGGTCAGAAATATGTTAAGCAGGTCAAAATCGACTACTCTATGGCTGAAGTAACATTAGAGTGAGGCAAGGAGACTGTATAGAGAGTTCATCTTTGAAGACTCTTCAGTAGGCCAATTATGGAGTTCTGTATGGCTGAAATAACATCTTAGTCAATGAGTCTGAATTGAAAGTTCATGATCAAGGTCTCTTGGGTCAGAAATATGTTCAGTAGTTCAGGCATTGACTTCTCTATGGCTAAAGTAAAATTAGAATGAGGCAATTAAGACTGTATGGAAAGTTCATCTTCGAAGACTCTTGTGTCAGAAATATCATCAGTGATTCAAATATGGACTTCTATGTGGCTGATGTGACATCAGAGTGCATCATTGAGTATTTGTAAAAAGTTCAATATTGAATACTCTTTGGCCAGAAATATGTCCATTAGGTCATATATGTACTTCTGTATGGCTGAAATAAAATCAAAAAGAGTCAATGATTCTAATTTAAAAAATCATGATCGAGGACTCTTGGGTCAGAAATATGTTCAGAAGGTCAAAAATCGACTTCTGTATGGCTTAAGTAACATTAGAGTGAGGCAAGGAGACTGTATAGAGAGTTCATCTTTGAAGACTCTTCAGTAGGCCAAATATGGAGTTCTGTATGGTTGAAGTAATATCTGAGTGAGTCAATGTGTTTGAATTGAAAGTTCATGATCGAGGTCTCTTGGGTCAGAATATGTTCAGTAGTACAAGTATGGACTACTGTATGGCTAAAGTAACATTAGAATGAGGCAATGAGACTGTATGGAAAGTTCATCTTCAAAGACTCTTGGGTCAGAAATATCATCAGTGATTCAAATATGGACTTCTATGTGGCTGATGTGACATCAGAGTGCATCATTGAGTATTTGTAAAAAGTTCAATATTGAATACTCTTTGGCCAGAAATATGTCCATTAGGTCATATATGTACTTCTGTATGGCTGAAATAAAATCAAAAAGAGTCAATGAATCTAATTTGAAAAATCATGATCGAGGACTCTTGGGTCAGAAATATGTTAAGCAGGTCAAAATCGACTACTCTATGGCTGAAGTAACATTAGAGTGAGGCAAGGAGACTGTATAGAGAGTTCATCTTTGAAGACTCTTCAGTAGGCCAAATATGGAGTTCTGTATGGTTGAAGTAATATCTGAGTGAGTCAATGAGTCTGAATTGAAAGTTCATGATCGAGGTCTCTTGGGTCAGAAATATGTTCAGTAGTACAAGTATGGACTACTGTATGGCTAAAGTAAAATTAGAATGAGGCAATGAGACTGTATGGAAAGTTCATCTTCAAAGACTCTTGGGTCAGAAATATGTTCAAAAATTCAAATATGGACATCTATGTGGCTGATGTGACACCAGAATGCATCACTGAGTATATGTAAAAAGTTCAATAGTGAATACTCTTTGGCCAGAAATATGTTCATTAGGTCAAATATGGACTTCTGTATGGCTGAAATAAAATCAAAAGCATTCAATGATTCTGGATTGATAGTTCATTATCGAGGACTCTTGGGTCAGAAATATGTTCAGTAATTCCAATATGGACTTCTATATAGCTGATGTGACATCAGAATGCATCAATGAGTATATGTAAAAAGTTCAATATTGAATACTGTTTGGCGAGAAATATGTCCATTAGGTCAAATATGGACTTCTGTATGGCTGAAATAAAATCAAAAAGAGTCAATGAGTCTAATTTGAAAAATCCTGATCGAGGACTCTTGGGTCAGAAATATGTTAAGCAGGTCAAAATCGACTACTCTATGGCTGAAGTAACATTAGAGTGAGGCAAGGAGACTGTATAGAGAGTTCATCTTTGAAGACTCTTCAGTAGGCCAATTATGGAGTTCTGTATGGCTGAAATAACATCTTAGTCAATGAGTCTGAATTGAAAGTTCATGATCGAGGTCTCTTGGGTCAGAAATATGTTCAGTAGTTCAGGCATTGACTTCTCTATGGCTAAAGTAAAATTAGAATGAGGCAATTAAGACTGTATGGAAAGTTCATCTTCGAAGACTCTTGTGTCAGAAATATCATCAGTGATTCAAATATGGACTTCTATGTGGCTGATGTGACATCAGAGTGCATCATTGAGTATTTGTAAAAAGTTCAATATTGAATACTCTTTGGCCAGAAATATGTCCATTAGGTCATATATGTACTTCTGTATGGCTGAAATAAAATCAAAAAGAGTCAATGATTCTAATTTCAAAAATCATGATCAAGGACTCTTGGGTCAGAAATATGTTGAGCAGGTCAAAATCGACTACTCTATGGCTGAAGTAACATTAGAGTGAGGCAAGGAGACTGTATAGAGAGTTCATCTTTGAAGACTCTTCAGTAGGCCAAATATGGAGTTCTGTATGTTTGAAGTAATATCTGAGTGAGTCAATGAGTCTGAATTGAAAGTTCATGATCTGAGGTCTCTTGGGTCAGAAATATGTTCAGTAGTACAAGTATGGACTACTGTATGGCTAAAGTAACATTAGAATGAGGCAATGAAGACTGTATGGAAAGTTCATCTTCAAAGACTCTTGTGTCAGAAATATGTTCAAAAATTCAAATATGGACATCTATGTGGCTGATGTGACACCAGAATGCATCATTGAGTATATGTAAAAAGTTCAATAGTGAATACTCTTTGGCCAGAAATATGTTCATTAGGTCAAATATGGACTTCTGTATGGCTGATATAAAATCAAAAGCATTCAATGATTCTGGATTGATAGTTCATTATCGAGGACTCTTGGGTCAGAAATATCTTCAGTGATTCAAATATGGACTTTTATGTGGCTGATGTGACACCAGAATGCATCAATGAGTATATGTAAAAAGTTCAATATTGAATACTGTTTGGCGAGAAATATGTCCATTAGGTCAAATATGGACTTCTGTATGGCTGAAATAAAATCAAAAAGAGTCAATGAGTCTAATTTGAAAAATCCTGATTGAGGACTCTTGGGTCAGACATATGTCCAGAAGGTCAAAAATCGACTTCTGTATGGCTTAAGTAACATTAGAGTGAGGCAAGGAGACTGTATAGAGAGTTCATCTTTGAAGACTCTTCAGTAGGCCAAATATGGAGTTCTATTTGGCTGAAGTCATATCTGAGTGAGTCAATGAGTCTGAATTGAAAGCTCATGATCGAGGACACTTGCATCAGAAATATGTACAATAGGTCAAATTGGACTTCTGTATAGTTGACGTAACACTAGAATGAGGCTATACGTATGTGAAGAAAGTTCTTGATCGAGATCTTTTGGGATAGAAAAAGCAGGTAAAATATGGACTTCTGTATTGTTGAAATAAAATCAAAAAGAGTCAGAGTCTGAATTGAAAGTTCATGATCTGACCTTTGGTTCAGAAATATTTTCAGTACTTCAGGCATTGACATCTGCATGGCTAAAGTAAAATTAGAATGAGGCAATTAAGACTGTATGGAAAGTTCATCTTCGAAGAATCTTGGGTCAGAAATATCTTCAGTGATTCAAATATGGACTTCTATGTGGCTGATGTGACACCAGAATGCATCATTGAGTATATGTAAAAAGTTCAATATTGAATACTCTTTGGCCAGAAATATGTCCATTAGGTCATATATGGACTTCTGTATGGCTGAAATAAAATCAAAAAGAGTCATGATCGAGGACTCTTGGGTCAGAAATATGTTAAGCAGGTCAAAATCGACTACTCTATGGCTGAAGTAAGATTAGAGTGAGGCAAGGAGACTGTATAGAGAATTCATCTTTGAAGACTCTTCAGTAGGCCGAATATGGAGTTCTGTATGGCTGAAATACCATCTGAGTCAATGAGTCTGAATTGAAAGTTCATGATCTGACCTTTGGGTCAGAAATATGTTCAGTAGTTCAGGCATTGACTTCTGTATGGCTAAAGTAAAATTAGAATGAGGCAATTAAGACTGTATGGAAAGTTCATCTTCGAAGAAACTTGGGTCAGAAATATGTTAAGCAGGTCAAAATCGACTACTCTATGGCTGAAGTAACATTAGAGTGAGGCAAGGAGACTGTATAGAGAGTTCATCTTTGAAGACTCTTCAGTAGGCCAAATATGGAGTTCTGTATGGCTGAAATACCATCTGTGTCAATAAGTCTGAATTGAAAGTTGATGATCTGACCTTTGGGTCAGAAATATGTTCAGTAGTTCAGGCTTTGACTTCTGTATGGCTAAAGTAAAATTAGAATGAGGCAATTAAGACTGTATTGATAGTTATTCTTCTAAGACTCTTGTATCAGAAATATCATCATTGATTCAAATATGGACTTCTATGTGGCTGATGTGACATCAGAGTGCATCATTGAGTATTTGTAAAAAGTTCAATATTGAATACTCTTTGGCCAGAAATATGTCCATTAGGTCATATATGTACTTCTGTATGGCTGAAATAAAATCAAAAAGAGTCAATGATTCTAATTTGAAAAATCATGATCGAGGACTCTTGGGTCAGAAATATGTTGAGCAGGTCAAAATCGACTACTCTATGGCTGAAGTAACATTAGAGTGAGGCAAGGAGATTGTATAGAGAGTTCATCTTTGAAGACTCTTCAGTAGGCCAAATATGGAGTTCTGTATGGTTGAAGTAATATCTGAGTGAGTCAATGAGTCTGAATTGAAAGTTCATGATCGAGGTCTCTTGGGTCAGAAATATGTTCAGTAGTACAAGTATGGACTACTGTATGGCTAAAGTAACATTAGAATGAGGCAATGAGACTGTATGGAAAGTTCATCTTCAAAGACTCTTGGGTCAGAAATATGTTGAAAAATTCAAATATGGACATCTATATGGCTGATGTGACATCAGAGTGCATCATTGAGTATTTGTAAAAAGTTCAATATTGAATACTCTTTTGCCAGAAATATGTCCATTAGGTCATATATGGACTTCTGTATGGCTGAAATAAAATCAAAAAGAGTCAATGAATCTAATTTGCAAAATCATGATCGAGGACTCTTGGGTCAGAAATATGTTAAGCAGGTCAAAATCGACTACTCTATGGCTGAAGTAACATTAGAGTGAGGCAAGGAGACTGTATAGAGAGTTCATCTTTGAAGACTCTTCAGTAGGCCAATTATGGAGTTCTGTATGGCTGAAATAACATCTTAGTCAATGAGTCTGAATTGAAAGTTCATGATCAAGGTCTCTTGGGTCAGAAATATGTTCAGTAGTTCAGGCATTGACTTCTCTATGGCTAAAGTAAAATTAGAATGAGGCAATTAAGACTGTATGGAAAGTTCATCTTCGAAGACTCTTGTGTCAGAAATATCATCAGTGATTCAAATATGGACTTCTATGTGGCTGATGTGACATCAGAGTGCATCATTGAGTATTTGTAAAAAGTTCAATATTGAATACTCTTTGGCCAGAAATATGTCCATTAGGTCATATATGTACTTCTGTATGGCTGAAATAAAATCAAAAAGAGTCAATGATTCTAATTTAAAAAATCATGATCGAGGACTCTTGGGTCAGAAATATGTTCAGAAGGTCAAAAATCGACTTCTGTATGGCTTAAGTAACATTAGAGTGAGGCAAGGAGACTGTATAGAGAGTTCATCTTTGAAGACTCTTCAGTAGGCCAAATATGGAGTTCTGTATGGTTGAAGTAATATCTGAGTGAGTCAATGTGTTTGAATTGAAAGTTCATGATCGAGGTCTCTTGGGTCAGAATATGTTCAGTAGTACAAGTATGGACTACTGTATGGCTAAAGTAACATTAGAATGAGGCAATGAGACTGTATGGAAAGTTCATCTTCAAAGACTCTTGGGTCAGAAATATCATCAGTGATTCAAATATGGACTTCTATGTGGCTGATGTGACATCAGAGTGCATCATTGAGTATTTGTAAAAAGTTCAATATTGAATACTCTTTGGCCAGAAATATGTCCATTAGGTCATATATGTACTTCTGTATGGCTGACATAAAATCAAAAAGAGTCAATGAATCTAATTTGAAAAATCATGATCGAGGACTCTTGGGTCAGAAATATGTTAAGCAGGTCAAAATCGACTACTCTATGGCTGAAGTAACATTAGAGTGAGGCAAGGAGACTGTATAGAGAGTTCATCTTTGAAGACTCTTCAGTAGGCCAAATATGGAGTTCTGTATGGTTGAAGTAATATCTGAGTGAGTCAATGAGTCTGAATTGAAAGTTCATGATCGAGGTCTCTTGGGTCAGAAATATGTTCAGTAGTACAAGTATGGACTACTGTATGGCTAAAGTAAAATTAGAATGAGGCAATGAGACTGTATGGAAAGTTCATCTTCAAAGACTCTTGGGTCAGAAATATGTTCAAAAATTCAAATATGGACATCTATGTGGCTGATGTGACACCAGAATGCATCACTGAGTATATGTAAAAAGTTCAATAGTGAATACTCTTTGGCCAGAAATATGTTCATTAGGTCAAATATGGACTTCTGTATGGCTGAAATAAAATCAAAAGCATTCAATGATTCTGGATTGATAGTTCATTATCGAGGACTCTTGGGTCAGAAATATGTTCAGTAATTCCAATATGGACTTCTATATAGCTGATGTGACATCAGAATGCATCAATGAGTATATGTAAAAAGTTCAATATTGAATACTGTTTGGCGAGAAATATGTCCATTAGGTCAAATATGGACTTCTGTATGGCTGAAATAAAATCAAAAAGAGTCAATGAGTCTAATTTGAAAAATCCTGATCGAGGACTCTTGGGTCAGAAATATGTTAAGCAGGTCAAAATCGACTACTCCATGGCTGAAGTAACATTAGAGTGAGGCAAGGAGACTGTATAGAGAGTTCATCTTTGAAGACTCTTCAGTAGGCCAATTATGGAGTTCTGTATGGCTGAAATAACATCTTAGTCAATGAGTCTGAATTGAAAGTTCATGATCGAGGTCTCTTGGGTCAGAAATATGTTCAGTAGTTCAGGCATTGACTTCTCTATGGCTAAAGTAAAATTAGAATGAGGCAATTAAGACTGTATGGAAAGTTCATCTTCGAAGACTCTTGTGTCAGAAATATCATCAGTGATTCAAATATGGACTTCTATGTGGCTGATGTGACATCAGAGTGCATCATTGAGTATTTGTAAAAAGTTCAATATTGAATACTCTTTGGCCAGAAATATGTCCATTAGGTCATATATGTACTTCTGTATGGCTGAAATAAAATCAAAAAGAGTCAATGATTCTAATTTCAAAAATCATGATCAAGGACTCTTGGGTCAGAAATATGTTGAGCAGGTCAAAATCGACTACTCTATGGCTGAAGTAACATTAGAGTGAGGCAAGGAGACTGTATAGAGAGTTCATCTTTGAAGACTCTTCAGTAGGCCAAATATGGAGTTCTGTATGTTTGAAGTAATATCTGAGTGAGTCAATGAGTCTGAATTGAAAGTTCATGATCGAGGTCTCTTGGGTCAGAAATATGTTCAGTAGTACAAGTATGGACTACTGTATGGCTAAAGTAACATTAGAATGAGGCAATGAGACTGTATGGAAAGTTCATCTTCAAAGACTCTTGTGTCAGAAATATGTTCAAAAATTCAAATATGGACATCTATGTGGCTGATGTGACACCAGAATGCATCATTGAGTATATGTAAAAAGTTCAATAGTGAATACTCTTTGGCCAGAAATATGTTCATTAGGTCAAATATGGACTTCTGTATGGCTGATATAAAATCAAAAGCATTCAATGATTCTGGATTGATAGTTCATTATCGAGGACTCTTGGGTCAGAAATATCTTCAGTGATTCAAATATGGACTTTTATGTGGCTGATGTGACACCAGAATGCATCAATGAGTATATGTAAAAAGTTCAATATTGAATACTGTTTGGCGAGAAATATGTCCATTAGGTCAAATATGGACTTCTGTATGGCTGAAATAAAATCAAAAAGAGTCAATGAGTCTAATTTGAAAAATCCTGATTGAGGACTCTTGGGTCAGACATATGTCCAGAAGGTCAAAATCGACTTCTGTATGGCTTAAGTAACATTAGAGTGAGGCAAGGAGACTGTATAGAGAGTTCATCTTTGAAGACTCTTCAGTAGGCCAAATATGGAGTTCTATTTGGCTGAAGTCATATCTGAGTGAGTCAATGAGTCTGAATTGAAAGCTCATGATCGAGGACACTTGCATCAGAAATATGTACAATAGGTCAAATTGGACTTCTGTATAGTTGACGTAACACTAGAATGAGGCTATACGTATGTGAAGAAAGTTCTTGATCGAGATCTTTTGGGATAGAAAAAAAGCAGGTAAAATATGGACTTCTGTATTGTTGAAATAAAATCAAAAAGAGTCAGAGTCTGAATTGAAAGTTCATGATCTGACCTTTGGTTCAGAAATATTTTCAGTACTTCAGGCATTGACATCTGCATGGCTAAAGTAAAATTAGAATGAGGCAATTAAGACTGTATGGAAAGTTCATCTTCGAAGAATCTTGGGTCAGAAATATCTTCAGTGATTCAAATATGGACTTCTATGTGGCTGATGTGACACCAGAATGCATCATTGAGTATATGTAAAAAGTTCAATATTGAATACTCTTTGGCCAGAAATATGTCCATTAGGTCATATATGGACTTCTGTATGGCTGAAATAAAATCAAAAAGAGTCAATGAATCTAATTTGAAAAATCATGATCGAGGACTCTTGGGTCAGAAATATGTTAAGCAGGTCAAAATCGACTACTCTATGGCTGAAGTAAGATTAGAGTGAGGCAAGGAGACTGTATAGAGAATTCATCTTTGAAGACTCTTCAGTAGGCCAAATATGGAGTTCTGTATGGGTGAAATACCATCTGAGTCAATGAGTCTGAATTGAAAGATCATGATCTGACCTTTGGGTCAGAAATATGTTCAGTAGTTCAGGCATTGACTTCTGTATGGCTAAAGTAAAATTAGAATGAGGCAATTAAGACTGTATGGAAAGTTCATCTTCGAAGAAACTTGGGTCAGAAATATGTTAAGCAGGTCAAAATCGACTACTCTATGGCTGAAGTAACATTAGAGTGAGGCAAGGAGACTGTATAGAGAGTTCATCTTTGAAGACTCTTCAGTAGGCCAATTATGGAGTTCTGTATGGCTGAAATAACATCTTAGTCAATGAGTCTGAATTGAAAGTTCATGATCTAGGTCTCTTGGGTCAGAAATATGTTCAGTAGTTCAGGCATTGACTTCTCTATGGCTAAAGTAAAATTAGAATGAGGCAATTAAGACTGTATGGAAAGTTCATCTTCGAAGACTCTTGTGTCAGAAATATCATCAGTGATTCAAATATGGACTTCTATGTGGCTGATGTGACATCAGAGTGCATCATTGAGTATTTGTAAAAAGTTCAATATTGAATACTCTTTGGCCAGAAATATGTCCATTACGTCATATATGTACTTCTGTATGGCTGAAATAAAATCAAAAAGAGTCAATGATTCTAATTTGAAAAATCATGATCGAGGACTCTTGGGTCAGAAATATGTTGAGCACGTCAAAATCGACTACTCTATGGCTGAAGTAACATTAGAGTGAGGCAAGGAGACTGTATAGAGAGTTCATCTTTGAAGACTCTTCAGTAGGCCAAATATGGAGTTCTGTATGGTTGAAGTAATATCTGAGTGAGTCAATGAGTCTGAATTGAAAGTTCATGATCGAGGTCTCTTGGGTCAGAAATATGTTCAGTAGTACAAGTATGGACTACTGTATGGCTAAAGTAACATTAGAACGAGGCAATGAGACTGTATGGAAAGTTCATCTTCAAAGACTCTTGGGTCAGAAATATGTTCAAAAATTCAAATATGGACATCTATGTGGCTGATGTGACACCAGAATGCATCATTGAGTATATGTAAAAAGTTCAATAGTGAATACTCTTTGGCCAGAAATATGTCCATTAGGTCAAATATGGACTTCTGTATGGCTGAAATAAAATCAAACAGAGTCAATGAGTCTAATTTGAAAAATCATGATCGAGGACTCTTGGGTCAGAAATATGTTAAGCAGGTCAAATATGGACTACTCTATGGCTGAAGTAACATTAGAGTGAGGCAAGGAGACTGTATAGAGAGTTCATCTTTGAAGACTCTTTGGCCAGAAATATGTCCATTAGGTCAAATATGGACTTCTGTATGGCTGAAATAAAATCAAACAGAGTCAATGAGTCTGAATTGAAAGTTCATGATCGAGGTCTCTTGGGTCAGAAATATGTTCAGTAGTTCAGGCATTGACTTCTGTATGGCTAAAGTAAAATTAGAATGAGGCAATTAAGACTGTATGGAAAGTTCATCTTCGAAGAATCTTGGGTCAGAAATATCTTCAGTGATTCAAATATGGACTTCTATGTGGCTGATGTGACACCAGAATGCATCATTGAGTATTTGTAAAACGTTCAATAGTGAATACTCTTTGGCCAGAAAAATGTCCATTAGGTCAAATATGGACTTCTGTATGGCTGAAATAAAATCAAACAGAGTCAATGACTCTAATTTGTAAAATCATGATCGAGGATTCTTGGGTCAGATATTTGTTAAGCAGGTCAGAATTGACTACTCTATGGCTGAAGTAACATTAGAGTGAGGCAAGGAGACTATATAGATAGTTCATCTTTGAAGACTCTTCAGTAGGCAAAATATGGACCTCTGCATGGCTGATGTAATATTTGAGTGAGTCAATGATTTTGAATTGAAAGTTCATGATCGAGGACTCTTAGGACAGAAATATGTTCAGTAGGTAAATTATGGACTTCTGTATGGCTGAAGTTACATTAGAGTGAGGCAATGAGACTGAATGGAAAGTTCATCTTCGAAGTCTCTTGGGTCAGAAATATGTTCAGTGATTCAAATATGGACTTCTGTGTGGCTGATGTGACACTAGAATGAGGCTATATTGAGTATGTGTAAAAAGTTCTTGATCGAATACTCTTGGGATAGAAATATGTCCATTAGGTAAAATATGTACTTCTGTATGGCTGAAATAAAATCAAAAAGAGTCAATGAGTCTAATTTGAAAGCTCATGATCGAGGACTTTTGGGTCAGAAATTTGTTCAGCAGGTCAAATATGGACTTCTGTATGGCTAAAGTAACATTAGAGTGAGGCAATGAGACTGTATAGAAAGTTCATCTTCGAAGACTCTTCAGTAGGCCAGATATGGACATCTGTATGGCTGATGTAATATCTGAGTGAGTCAATGAGTTTTGAATTGAAAGTTCCTGATCGAGGACTTTTAGGTCAGAAATATGTTCAGGTAAAATATGGACTTCTGTATGGCTGAGTAAAATTAGAATGAGACAAGTAGACTGTAGGGAAAGTTTATCTTCAAGGACTCTTGGGTCAGAAATATGTTCAGTAATTCAAATATGGACATCTATATGGCTGATGTGACATCAGAATGCACACTGAGTATATTTAAAAAGTTCAATATTGAATACTCTTTGGCCAGAAATATGTCCATTAGGTCATATATGGACACACTGTATGGCTGAAATAAAATCAAACAGAGTCAATGAGTCTAATTTGAAAAATCATGATCGAGGACTCTTGCATCAGAAATATGTAAAATAGGTCAAAATTGTAATACTGTATAGTTTACATAACACTATAATGATGCTATATGTATGTGAAGAAAGTTCTTGATCGAGAACTTTTGGGATAGAGAAAAAGCAGGCAAAATATGGACTTCTGTATTGTTGAAATAAAATCAAAAAGAGTCAATGAGTCTGAATTGAAAGTTCATGATCGAGGACTTTAGGGTCAGAAATATGTTAAGCAGGTCAAAATCGACTACTCTATGGCTGAAATAACATTAGAGTGAGGCAAGGAGACTGTATAGAAAGTTAATCTTCGAAGACTCTTCAGTAGGCCAAATATGGACCTCTGTATGGCTGAAATAACATCTGAGTCAATGAGTATGTATAGAAAGTTCATGATCAAGGTCTCTTGGGTCAGAAATATGTTCAGTAGTTCAGGCATTGACTTCTGTATGGCTAAAGTAAAATTAGAATGAGGTAATTAAGACTGTATGGAAAGTTCATCTTCGAAGACTCTTGGGTCAGAAATATCATCAGTGATTCAAATATGGACTTCTATGTGGCTGATGTGACACCAGAATGCATCATTGAGTATATGTAAAAAGTTCAATATTGAATACTCTTTGGCCAGAAATATGTCCATTAGGTCAAATATGGACTTCTGTATGGCTGAAATAAAATCAAACAGAGTCAATGAGTCTAATTTGAAAAATCATGATCGAGGACTCTTGGGTCAGAAATATGTTCAGCAGGTCAAAAATCGACCTCTGTATGGCTTAAGTAACATTAGAGTGAGTCAAGAAGACTGTATAGAGAGTTCATCTTTGAAGACTCTTCAGTAGGCCAAATATGGAGTTCTGTATGGCTGAAGTAATACCTGAGTGAGTCAATGAGTCTGAATTGAAAGTTCATGATCGAGGTCTCTTGGGTCAGAAATATGTACAAGCAGGTCAAAATCGACTTCTCTATGGCTGAAGTAACATTAGAGTGAGGCAAGGAGACTGTATAGAAAGTTCATCTTTGAAGACTCTTCAGTAGGCCAAATATGGAGTTCTGTATGGCTGAAATAACATCTTAGTCAATGAGTCTGAATTGAAAGTTCATGATCGAGGTCTCTTGGGTCAGAAATATGTTCAGTAGTTCAGGCATTGACTTCTGTATGGCTAAAGTAAAATTAGAATGAGGCAATTAAGACTGTATGGAAAGTTCATCTTCGAAGAATCTTGGGTCAGAAATATCTTCAGTGATTCAAATATGGACTTCTATGTGGCTGATGTGACACCAGAATGCATCATTGAGTATTTGTAAAATGTTCAATAGTGAATACTCTTTGGCCAGAAATATGTCCATTAGGTCAAATATGGACTTCTGTATGGCTGAAATAAAATCAAACAGAGTCAATGAGTCTAATTTGAAAAATCATGATCGAGGATTCTTGGGTCAGAAATTTGTTAAGCAGGTCAAAATTGACTTCTGTATGGCTGAAGTAACATTAGAGTGAGGCAAGGAGACTGTATAGATAGTTCATCTTTGAAGACTCTTCATCGGGCAAAATATGGACCTCTGCATGGCTGATGTAATATTTGAGTGAGTCAATGATTTTGAATTGAAAGTTCCTGATCGAGGACTTTTAGGACAAAAAAAAGTAGGCCAAATATGGACTTCTGTATGGCTGATGTTACATTTGAGTGAGTCAATGAGTCTGAATTGAAAGTTCATGATCGAGGTCTCTTGGGTCAGAAATATGTACAATAGGTCAAATTTGGACTTCTGTATAGTTGACGTAACACTAGAATGAGGCTATACGTATGTGAAGAAAGTTCTTGATCGAGAACTTTTGGGATAGAAAAAAGCAGGTAAAATATGTACTTCTGTATTGTTGAAATAAAATCAAAAAGAGTCAATGAGTCTGAATTGAAAGCTCATGATCGAGGACTTTTGGGTCAGAAATTTGTTCAGCAGGCCAAATATGGACCTCTGTATGGCTTAAGTAACATTAGAGTGAGGCAATGAGGCTGTATAGAAAGTTCATCTTCGAAGACTCTTCAGTAGGCCAAATATGGACTTCTGTATGGCTAAAGTAAAATTAGAATGAGGCAATGAGACTGTAGGGAAAGTTTATCTTCAAAGACTCTTGGGTCAGAAATATGTTCAGTAATTCAAATATGGACATCTATATGGCTGATGTGACATCAGAATGCACACTGAGTATATTTAAAAAGTTCAATATTGAATACTCTTTGGCCAGAAATATGTCCATTAGGTCATATATGGACACACTGTATGGCTGAAATAAAATCAAACAGAGTCAATGAGTCTAATTTGAAAAATCATGATCGAGGACTCTTGGGTCAGAAATATGTTAAGCAGGTCAAAATCGACTTCTGTATGGCTTAAGTAACATTAGAGTGAGGCAAGGAGACTGTATAGAGAGTTCATCTTTGAAGACTCTTCAGTAGGCCAAATATCGAGTTCTTTATGGCTGAAGTAATATGTGAGTGAGTCAATGAGTCTGAATAGAAAGTTCATGATGGAGGTCTCTTGGTTCAGAAATATGTTAAGCAGGTCAAAATCGACTACTCTATGGCTGAAGTAACATTAGAGTGAGGCAAGGAGACTGTATAGAGAGTTCATCTTTGAAGACTCTTGGGTCAGAAATATCTTCAGTGATTCAAATATGGACTTCTATGTGGCTGTTGTGACACCAGAATGTAGTAGGCCAAATATGGAGTTCTGTATGGCTGAAGTAATACCTGAGTGAGTCAATGAGTCTGAATTGAAAGTTCATGATCGAGGTCTCTTGGGTCAGAAATATGTTCAGTAGTTCAGGCATTGACTTCTCTATGGCTAAAGTAAAATTAGAATGAGGCAATTAAGATTGTATGGAAAGTTCATCTTCGAAGACTCTTGGGTCAGAAATATCTTCAGTGATTCAAATATGGACTTCTATGTGGCTGATGTGACACCAGAATGCATCAATGAGTATATGTAAAAAGTTCAATATTGAATACTGTTTGGCGAGAAATATGTCCATTAGGTCAAATATGGACTTCTGTATGGCTGAAATAAAATCAAAAAGAGTCAATGAGTCTAATTTTAAAAATCATGATTGAGGACTCTTGGGTCAGAAATATGTTCAGCAGGTCAAAAATCGACCTCTGTATGGCTTAAGTAACTTTAGAGTGAGGCAAGGAGACTGTATAGAGAGTTCATCTTTGAAGACTCTTCAGTAGGCCAAATATGGAGTTCTGTATGGCTGAAGTAATACCTGAGTGAGTCTATGAGTCTGAATTGAAAGCTCATGATCGAGGACTCTTGGGTCAGAAATATGTTCAGTAGGCCAAATATGGACATCTGTATTGCTAAAGTAACATTAGAATAAGGCAATGATACTGTATTGAAAGTTCATCTTCGAAGACTCTTTGGGTCAGAAAAATATTCAGTAATTCAAATGTGGAATTCTATATGGCTGATGTGACATCAGAATGCATCAATGAGTATATGTAAAAATGTCAATATTGAATACTATTTGGCCAGAAATATGTCCATTAGGTCAAATATGGACTTCTGTATTGTTGAAATAAAATCAAAAAGAGTCAATGAGTCTGAATTGAAAGTTCATGATTGAGGTCTCTTGGGTCAGAAATATGTTAAGCAGGTCAAAATCGACTACTCTATGGCTGAAATAACATTAGAGTGAGGCAAGGAGACTGTATAGAGAGTTCATCTTTGAAGACTCTTCAGTAGGCCAAATATGGAGTTCTGTATGGCTGAAATAACATCTGAGTCAATGAGTCTGAATTGAAAGTTCATGATCTGACCTTTGGGTCAGAAATATGTTCAGTAGTTCAGGCATTGACTTCTGTATGGCTAAAGTAAAATTAGAATGAGGCAATTAAGACTGTATGGAAAGTTCATCTTTGAGGACTCTTGGGTCAGAAATATCTTCAGTGATTCAAATATGGACTTCTATGTGGCTGATGTGACACCAGAATGCATCATTGAGTATATGTAAAAAGTTCAATAGTGAATACTCTTTGGCCAGAAATATGTCCATTAGGTCAAATATGGACTTCTGTATGGCTGAAATAAAATCAAACAGAGTCAATGAGTCTAATTTGAAAAATCATGATCGAGGACTCTTGGGTCAGAAATATGTTAAGCAGGTCCAAATCGACTTCTGTATGGCTTAAGTAACATTAGAGTGAGGCAATGAGGCTGTATAGAGAGTTTATCTTTGAAGACTCTTCAGTAGGCCTAATATGGACTTCTGTATGGTTGAAGTAATATCTGAGTGAGTCAATGAGTCTGAATTGAAAGTTCATGATCAAGGTCTCTTGGGTCAGAAATATGTTAAGCAGGTCAAAATCGACTACTCTATGGCTGAAGTAACATTAGAGTGAGGCAAGGAGACTGTATAGAGAGTTCATCTTTGAAGACTCTTCAGTAGGCCAAATATGGAGTTCTGTATGGCTGAAATAACATCTTGGTCAATGAGTCTGAATTGAAAGTTCATGATCGAGGTCTCTTGGGTCAGAAATATGTTCAGTAGTTCAAGTATTGACTACTGTATGGCTAAAGTAAAATTAGAATGAGGCAATGAAGACTGTATGGAAAGTTCATCTTCAAAGACTCTTGGGTCAGAAATATGTTCAGTGATTCAAATATGGACTTCTATGTGGCTGATGTGACATCAGAGTG